>NW_028086625.1:874771-893996 GCF_014824575.4 Sturnira hondurensis
TGTGTTTCAATGGATATCAGCAAGCCCTTATTATATGAAATGTTAAAGGGACTTATCTAAGAAAAAGAAGATAAAAAATATGAACAGTGAAAGGATAGCAAACTCACAGTTATTAACAACCACACCTAAAACAAAAGCAAACTAAGAGGATAGCTAGATCAGGAGTGGAACCATAGAAATGGAGATCACATGGAGGGTTAGCAACAGGGGAGTGGGAGGAGGAGAAGGGGGGAGAAGGTACAGAAAATAAGTAGCGTAGATGGTAGGTAGAAAATAGATAGGGGGGAGGGCAAGAATAGTAGGGGAAATATAGAATCTAAAGAACTTGAGACCCGTGGTCATAAACTAAAGGGGGGCAAGGGGTGGGGGAGGGGTGTGCAGGGTGGAGGGGTATGAAGGGGGAAATAGGACAACTATAATGGCATAATCAATAAAATATATATTTTAAAAAAAGAATTAAAAATAGAATACTTTCAACCTATACACATTAGTTTTTATGTATTTACCCATTTTAGGCATTTCACATAAATACAATAACGAAATACATGGTCTTCTGTGACTAGCATCTTTCCCATAAGATAATAATTTCAAGGGTCATTCAAGTTGCAGCATGTAACAGTAGTTTTTCTTGCCAAATAATATTTTATTGTATATGTATACCACACTTGTTTATCCATTCAACAGTTGATGGACATTTAAGGTGGTTTCTATTTTTGACTATGAATAATAGTGCCGTAAATATTTGTGTACAAGTTTTTGAGTAGACACATGTTTTCATTTTTCTTAGGTAGGTACCTGGGAGTGGAACCGCTGGATCATATGGTGACTCTGTGGGTAATGTTTTGCCAAACTGTTTTTCAAAATGGCTGCTTTATTTTAAAATTCTACTAGCAATGTATGAGAGCTCCAGTTTATGCATACCTTACCAACACTAGTTATTGTCTTTTTTTCTTAGTTTTGCTATTCATTTGTTTCATTAAAAATTTTTTATTTTTGTTGTTCAATTACAGTTGTCCCGATTTACCCCCCATTACCCTCTCCTGCCCTACCTACCACCACCTCCCACATTCAATTCTATTCCCCATTGTCTTTGTCCGTGGATCCTTTATACATATTACTTGAATTGACTCTTTCCCTTCTTTCCCATTATCCCTCTCCCTGCTCTTATTTTTGCTATTTTAATGGATACAAATGGAAAATTTTTATTTTAATTTGCATTTTTCTTAATTCCCAACATTAAAACATCTGCCAGATTTTCTTTGTGGACAAGTTATTTGATGGAATTTTGTAGAAGTTCCATGGGCATAAGAAAAGAAAGCATATTATCTCTTTCTTTGGTACAACATCGCCTTCATATTTTAAAATTTTAACTTGTGCATGCCTTTTATTTTATTTTTTATTTAATGTATTTTTAAATACATTAAATATTATATTTAATGTATTTATTGTATTTTTCCATTACCATTTAGTCCTCTTGTACCACCCTTCACACTCCTCTATGTTTATTTTATTTTACTCCTTACCTATTTTACTTCCTTGTTTTCTCTTCATCCCATCTCTTATTTCTGTTGTCTTAATGAAGTTCCTCTTTGAGTTTACATGGATATTTTCCCTTTCCTAAAAAGAATGACTAAATCTATAGTGCCTCTTTTAGACACGAAGACACCCTCTCCTCCTTCAACAGAAGGAACAATTTAACTTTGGATATTAAAATCGGACAGTTTTACAAAAGCAAACTAAGAGGACAGCTAGATCAGGAGCGGAACCATAGAAATGAAGATCACATGGAGGGTTAGCAACAGGGGAGTGGGAGGAGGAGAAGTGGGGAGAAGGTACAGAGAATAAGTAGCATAGACAGTAGGTAGAAAATAGATAGGGGGAGGGCAAGAATAGTATGGGAAATATAGAATCTAAAGAACTTGTGACACATGGACATAAACTAAAGGGTGGGAATGGTGGGGGAGGGGTATGCAGGGTGGAGGGGAATGAAAGTGGGGAATAGGACAACTGTAATGGCGTAATCAATAAAATATATATTTTTTAAATTGGACAGTTTTAGTCTCTCCCAGGCTATTAGTATTTTCCTTGTGACACGTCTCTTGTAGTTTAAGAAACTTTAGTTAACATTTTTATTCCAAATCACTGTCGTGTTTTCAACATCTATTAAACAGAACCGCAATTATTTTGAGTCTATCACCTATATAACAAGTACTATGTGGTATAGTATGGAGAATGTGAATTTTGAAGCCAGGTAGACTGGATTTTAATTCATATCACTAAATCTCTGTTTCTGTAGGCACAAAATGAAACAAAACAATAATTACAGCAATACATAGATGACAGGATTGTTATGCAAATTAAATGAGGTACCCACTTCTGCTCATTATGTAATTCCTCATAATAACAATACTTGGTAATATGAATTAAAAGTTTACTTGAGCTGGTCTGGTCTGGTGCTATGTGCCTTACAAACATCATCTCATATAATTTTCACAACCCCTTGGAGTAAATAGTTTTGACTCACTTTGAAAAAAATTCATATTCTCATAACTAGAATTTGACAAAGCTAGAATTTAAGCCTCTATTAATTTTAGTCTAAATCTATTGTCTCACTCATATTCCATTTTGATGAATAACTAGAATAGGTATTGACCAGACAGCGTTTACCCCACAGCATCCAGTGTTATGAACTGTACTTTGGTGCCATGGTACCAAAAGTCATGGTGAATGACTGACCATGTGAACACTGTCTTCCAGGTTTCTTGGAGTCTGGAGCCCCTGGTCCGGACCCCATAGTGAAGTCTGCATCTGCCTTCCAGCCCCAGCAGCTGTGGTTGAGTCCACCGACCCTGCCTAACCTTAGGCTTCTTAGAAAAGCTGAGTTGTCAGCAAGAGAGCCTGAGGACTGAGGCCCAGAGTAAACATGCCAGCCAACCAGAGCTCTCCCCAGTGGTCATTGGCCCTGACTGCAGGAGGAAGAGACAACTCCTGTGAGGTAAGGAGAAGGAAGAGGTGCCCAGGGGCAGAAATTCACTTAGAAGATAGTGTCTCATATGTATGATGTTTAAAAATGAGGCAGCATAATCAGGATTTTTATTGGTAATTTATTTCCCTTGTGTGAATTTCTCTTGTCCATTGCTTATTTATTTATTTACTTATTTTAAAGAGTTTTTAAAATTAAGGTTAATAACCCAGTATCACTGTCATATATTTTTGTGAGTATTTTTCCCACTTTGTAATTTAAAATTAGTTTTTAGTTTTATTTACAAATAGTAAAAGGTCAAGTAGTTCTCTAAGTCTTCTTTAAAAATGACTCCTCCCACCCTGGCTGGTGTGGCTCAGTGGATTGAGTGCTGGCCTGCAAACCAAAGGGTCACTGGGTCGATTCCCAGTTAGGGCACATGCCTGGGTTGTGGGCCAGGTCCCCAGTAGGGGGCACACAAGAAGCAACCACATTGATGTTTCTTTCCCTCTGTTTCCCCCTCCCTTCCTCTCTGTCTAAAAATGAATAAACAAACAAATCCTTAAAAAATTTTTATTAAAAATGAGTCTTCCCTGTCCTGGCTGGTATAACTCAGTGGATTGAGCACGGGGCTGCGAACCAAAGAATCACGGTTCGATTCCCAGTCAGGGCACATGCCCGGGTTGCAGGACAGACAGTTCCAAGCAGGGGACCCATGAGAGGCAACCATACATTGATATTTCTCTCCTCCCCTTCCCTTCCCCTCTAAAGATAAATACATTTTTTAAAAAAATTAGTCTTCCCTGCGTTGTTTCTCTCAGATTCCAGCTTCCTAGACGGAAGCACTCTTAATTTTTTAACAGACTTTAATATTAATTTTGGACATTATCTATTGACTTTCCATGATAGGAGGTAGAGAGTTAGCCTTTCTATACACCCCTACTCACATACACATTTGCCTATAAATATCATTGTTTTCATCAGATCCACTGTCAATGTTTATTACCATGAGTGTGTATAGGTGAGTCATGTGGTATCCATGCTGTGGTTACTATTTCTACACAATTTTTTCTTTTCCATGCAACTAAGTTTTCTGGTTTTAGTCATTCCTTTGCTTTATTATATTATATACATATCAATAATTCAACTCCAAATTATTCCTAGTTGTTTAAATCTCTCTGTATATACAAACATGGTAGATAAAAAAAACTAACTACTAGCCCAAGTTCACACACCTAGTAGTAGGTGGGGCTGTTCTCGAATCTGGGCATCAATGTCTTCTCTTTGAAGAAATCTTTCCTGGAACTTGTTGACTTGCTGAAGCCTGATCTGGTTGCTCTGTCGGCTTAATGCACAACTATTATCTTGGTTTCTTCCCTTTGCCATCCCCCAGGAAATCCTTTTCACTTCTGTCTTATCATGCACCCCCTTTCCTTGGGATCCTATGTTTTCCTTCCTTTTTACTGGATCCACTATCTTCCTCTTTCTTGGTTTACCCCCCTCATTTTGTGGGAGCACATCTAGTCTGTCCTTGAAAATGGGTACATGACAGGTGGGTTTTACAAAACTTTGCATGTCTGAAAATGTCATGCAAAAATATATTATATATATATAATTATAGAAATAAAAAGTCACAAATGCCTTGGTATTAAATGTATTTAACTCTGACACCAAATTTATCTTTTCAAGTGGATATAGAGTTCTAGGTTGGAATCTTTTTTTGTGCAGAATTTTAAAAGGCTGTTTCCAGTCTAGTCTTTTTGTATCCACACATACATTTTCTCTGCTTTTCTTTTTTTCTTTTTTAGCATTTTTATTTATTTTTTACTTATTGTTGTTCATTTACAGTTGTCCTTCCTTTTTCTCCATTGCTTATCCCTACCCTGCCCTTCCCCACTCCTACAGTCAGTCCCCCTATTGTCTGTGTCCATATGTCCTCTATTCATATTCCTTTGCTTGTTCTTTCCCCTTCTTTCCCCCTTTATCCCCCTTATCCCTCTCCTCTGGTCCCTGTCCATTTGTTCTTTATTTCCAAATCTCTGGTTCTATTTTGCTTATTTGTTTCTTTTGTTGATTAGGTTCCACTTATAGGTGACATCACATGGTATTTGTCTTTCACCACCTGGCTTACTTCACTCAGCACAATGCTTTCCAGTGCCATCCATGCTGTTGCAAAGGGTAGGAGCTCCTTCTTTCTGCTGCGTAGAATTCCATTGTGTAAATGTAACACAGTTTTTGGATCCACTCATTTACTGATGGGCACTTAGGCTGCTTCCAGCTCTTGGCTATTATAAATAGTGCTGCTATGAACATTGGGGTGCATAGGTTCTTTTGAATTGGTGATTTGGGATTCTTAGGGTGTAGTCCCAGCAGTGGGATCACACTGTTCTTATGATTGTTGAGCCTCCTCTTTTTAGTATTTGTTGTACTTATTTTAATTTCTTTCTCTTTCATTGTCCTTTCCAGTAATTTTTAATAAAACTTTATCTTCCAGATCTTCTTTTGTGTTTCTCAATAATGCCGTTATATATTTTTATTTTTAATAAAATACATAAAGTTTATAAAGCTCTTTTTATTTTCAGAATATTCACTTTTAATAGCATGCTATTTCATTTGATGCACATATCTTATCACTCTAAAATATTAGTAATAGTTTTTTAATTTAACTTTTTGAGTAATAATATAGACACATATCTCAAAATTGAAACTACATAAAAAATTTTAAAATATAGAAATCTACATAGTTTAAATTCTGTTAACCCATCTTTCTCCTATCTGCTCACCTATATCTAATACATATAACCAGGTCAGTTTTCTCTGCATGATTAGGGTTTCTTTATGCAAATAAAAGCAGCTGAGAACACATTCTTACTTTGTCCTCTTTACTTCAAAAAAGGTGGCCTAATAAACACATTTTATCAGTGTTTGTTAATTGTAAGCATTTTAGTGAAATATAATGTGAATTATAAACAATGTTGCAGTGAACACAGGCTTTTGGTTCTTTTCTTTTTATTTTTTTAATTCTTGTTCAAGGACAGTTTTCTGGCTTATATTCCCAGCCCTGCCCCCAATCAGTGCTCCCCACCTCCCTCCCATTTCCACCCCCCCACCTCAGTTATTGTCCATGTGTCCTTTATACTTGTTCATGTGAGTCCTTCCCCTTTTCCCCTGTCATTCTCTCCCCTCTCCCTTCTGGTCCCTGTCAGCCTGTTCTGTACTTCAGTGTCTTTACTCATATTTTGCTTGCTTGTTTGTTTTGTTGTTTAGATTCCTGTTAAAGGTGAGATCATATGGTATTTGTCTTTCACCACCTGGCTTATTTCACTCAGCATAATGCTTTCCAGTTCCATCCATGCTGTTGCACAGGGTAGGAGCTCCTTCTTTCTTTCTGCTGCATAGAATTCCACTGTGTAAATGTACCATAGTTTTTTTTTTTGTACCATAGTTTTTTGATCCAGTCATTTACTGATGGGCACCTAGGTGGCTTCCAACTCTTGGCTATTGTAAATTGTGCTGCTATGAACATTGGGATGCATAGGTTCTTTCGGGTTGGTGTTTCAGGGTTCTTAGGATATACTCCTAACAGTGGACTCGCTGGGTCAAAAGGCATGTTCATTTTTAGTTTTCTTAGAAAACTCCATACTATTTTCCATAGTGGTTGCACCAGTCTGCAATCCCACCAACAGTGAACTAGGGTCCCCTTTCCCCCACAACCTCTCCAGCACTTGTTGTTTGTTGCTTTGTTTATGATGGCCATTCTGACTGCTGTAAAGTGGTATCTCATTGTGGTTTTAATTTGCATCTCTCTGATAGCTAGCAATATTGAGCGTCTTTTCATGTGTCTCTGGATCCCCTGTATGTCCTCCTTGGAGAAGTGTCTGTTAAAGTCCTTTCCCCATTTTTAATTAGGTTGCTCATCTTCTTTGAGTGGAGTTGAGTGAGTTCTTTTTATATTTTGGAGATTAAACCTTTGTCTAAGTTATCATTGGCAAATATGTTTTCCCATACACTTCGTTCTCTTTTTATCTGGATACTGTTTTCCTTAGCCATGCAGAAGCTTTTAAGTTTGATGAGATCCCATTTGTTTATTCTTTCCTTTATGTCCCTTGCTCTAGGGGACGTATCATTAAAAATGTTGCTGTGTGGAATATCTGAGATTTTCCTGCCAATGTTCTCCTCTAGGACTTTAATGGTTTCCCGGCTTATATTTAAGTCTTTTATCCACCTTGAATTTCTTTTGGTGTATGGTGTAAGTTGGTGCTCAAGTTTCATTTTTTTTGCACGTAGCTGTCCAGTTCTCCCAATACCATTTGTTGAAGAGGCTATCTTTACTCCATTTTATGTTACTGTCCCCTTTGTCAAATATTAATTGACTGTAGAGGTTTGGGTTTATTTCTGGGCTCTCTGTTCTATTCCATTGGTCTATGTGCCTGTTTTTATGCCAGTACCATGCTGTTTTGATTACAGTGGCCTTGTAATACAGTTTGATATCAGGTATCGTGATCCCTCCTACTTTGTTCTTCTTTCTCAAAATTGAGGCTGCTATTCGGGGTCTTTTATGGTTCCATATAAATTTTTGAAGTGTTTGTTCTATGTCTGTGAAATATGCCATTGGTACTTTAATAGGTATTGCATTGAATCTGTAAATTGCTTTGGGTAGTATGGACATTTTGGTGATGTTAATTCTTCCAATCCATGAACGTGGTATATGTTTCCATTTGTTTGTGTCTTCCTTGATTTCTTTCTTCAGTGTTGTGTCGTTTTCTGCATACAGGTCTTTAACCTCCTTGGTTAGGTTTATTCCTAGATTTTTTTTTTTTTTGCTATATCGAATGGGATTTTTTTCTTGATTTCTGCTTCTGCTATTTCATTGTTGGTATACAAAAATGCCTTTAATTCTGTTCTTTTCTTCTCATGTACATATGTATACACTTCTCTTAACTATATATGTAGGGGTAAAGTTAATGGGTCATAGATTAAGCCTATTTTTTTAAATGGTTTTATTGTGAAATAACATTTACAGCTCGGTGATTTTTCATTATGTCAGTCTAGAAAGTGTCCGCAGTCAGCATTTTAGAATCCCCCTACTCCCAAAATAATTACTATCCTAACATTTATGATAATCACTTCCATTAAGAGGAAAATTACAAGCCACAGAGTAGAAGAGATAGAGAACAGAGTACTTATAGGCAGAATATATCAAGAATAATAATACAGTAAGGAAAAGCAGGCTACACAGCAGTCAGAGGCCTTATTTGAACAGGTACGTAACAAAAGAAGATACCAAATCACTCACAAACACTGGAGATGGTGTCCAATCTCATTAGTGATCAGGGAAATGCAAAATGTAAACCATGATGCAATACCACTGCACTCCCACAAGAATGGCTAAAATTAAGACAACTGATGATGACAAGTGGTAGCAAGAATCAGCTGCTCATAGGCTCATATCAGCACATCTAGCTGCTGATATATTAGCTCATATCAGTAGCTCATATGCAGCTGTTGGGAGTGTAATTGGCAGTTTGGGAAACATCTCAGCCTTCTTCATCAAAGCATATGTAGACCATATGAGGAAACAATTCCCCTAGGAAAATGCCAACAGAAATCCTTGGCTGATGTGCTCACTGTAGTGAGCATTCTTTTTTTTTTTAATTTTTTATATATTTTTTAAAGATTTTATTTATTTATCTTTAGAGAGGAAGGGAAGGAGAGGAGGAGAGAAGTATCAATGTATGGTTGCCTCTCCGGAGTACCCTGTCGGGAACTGGCCTGCAACCCAGGCATGTGCCCTGACTGGGAATCGAACCGCGATTGTGTGGTTCGTAGCCCCGCACTCAATCCCCTGAGCTACACCAGACAGGGCACTGTAGTGAGCATTCTAAATGCTCACTGTAGTGTTACTAGACCTGTGGAGAATCATCTCCCAACAATATCTACCCTTCATTGTCTTGCCTTCTGCAAATTTTCCCTTGAGTATACTACTCTGTCAGCCACTCTGATTGATATGACTGGCAGAGGTGAGGGCAAAACTGTTCAATTTGTCTTATGCAACACTTAATTAATCAACAGGACTCCAAATGGCAGAATGAGGGCCAATCTGCAGTATTTTGCTCAACCATGACATCTAGGGTTCTGGATTCAGTCAGGTGAACAAATCCTTTAAAGTCATCAAGGTTTACCTTACAAAGCCAGGTGACTTTCTACCTAAGTTTCTGTATTGACCTCTGTGCTTGGTGTGAGACACTACACCAGGTACAGCAGGATATATTAGCAATTGCACAGATTCTGCCTTGGCCCAAAGGGGAAAGTTCAGCTTCCGGAACAACACTGGACAGTAAGCTGGGCTTGATCCAGAATGCCTTCCAGGGCCAAGATAGTAATGTTGATCACCTCAGATAAAATCAGGGACAAATGTCCTACTACCTGTCTAATTGGATGATTCCTATCAAGAGAATAACTGCCCTCGAGGTGTACATAAATAACAAGCTATTTACCCCTCTAGGAAGCTCCTAGTAGCAACCAAGTAGGTAGCCTCCTTTTGGAGAGATCCCCAGAATCATTTAAGGGCTACCTAAACCACCAGTCACCAGCTTGAACACTTGCAGGTCACATATGACCACCCTTAAGGTGAAGATCATATTTTTGGGAGGAAGGCAAGTTAATGCTAGCTTCTGCATAAGAAGTATAATGCCAGGGTGTCCCCAGAAGAAAGTACTGTTTACAGTTGGTGGGACCCCCTAAGTAGGGCCTCCGGATGTCAGCTGATGGTTCCACTGTGGCCTCTCAGCCAGCTGATAGTCTCTTACTGTTAAAGACAAAAGGGAACAAGAAAGGAAATTGATTTTATTCAAGCTACTGTAACCAAGAGAGCACCCCACACCTGAAGATCAGAGCATCTCATCGGGGTGATTGTCTTTTACTTTCATAATGAGGATTAAACAAGTTGTGATAGGGAGATTTACAGGTGGAACTGTTTCTGCATTCAGGGGAAGTCTCTGTCAGCTGAAAAGAAAATGTTTACCTCTGTGTCTAGCTAGTTTAAGGGGAACAAACTTCTAATCTCAGTTAATTATTCATGAGACAGTGGAGAGTTGGAGGGTCTGTGTCTGGCCTTTGAGCAAGTTTGATAAAAGGAGAAAGGTCTGTGCTTGGGCTTGTCACAGGTAAACCCTGGAAGTCTTGTGGGAATTCATGAGAAAGAGTGGACAGCAAATCTTGTCTAAGTTATAAGGAGAAAGGTGTTATTTGTGGCAAGTCATTTCTAAGAGTATAAAAGGTAAGGGGATTTCTTAACTGTCACTGTTTTTAGGGCTCAGGTGAAGTTCAACATTGTCAAGGGTCCTCAGTTCTGTTTGAAAACTTGAGTCTAGTTCTTGTTATTGGAGAGACAGCCTAAAGGTGTTCATTCCTACCTGTCCTGTATGTCCATGCTACCAGCTGCATGGCATTCTTCTGTCACACAGAATGAGCAACAGCCAGGGGAAGTGGTTGGAGGAGAGGAGACATTTGGAGGTATTGACAGGTGTCTTGTGTGTGTGTGATGCAGGAGCTGCCCTCCCCCCCTGCTGTTTCTGATAGACCTCTTAGCAAGCTTAAGTGGAATGGTGATAACATTGTGGTTGCAGATATTGGCAGACCTGACAGGTAAATTTAAGGCACTTGCAGCAATTGGGGGAGATGTACCAGGGCTTTTTCCTTTGTGAGGAAGGCTCAAAGGGTGGTTCTGAAAGACAAAGATTATCAATTCCCCTCCCTTTCCTGTACCTCCTGGGGTGTAAGGTGTTTCCTCTTCAGTTTCTGTGTTGTTGCTCACCCTCTACTAACACTAAATCATTATGGTTCATTCTAGTAGCTATAAATTCACTCCCCCCACTCATCTTCTAATTTCCTGACCTTTCATTTCAGTCACTCAGATGCAACAGAAACACAAGCATATTTATAAAATTTACAGAGATCTGCTATGTTCTACCCTTTGGCCCATGTGGTTCACTGAAGAGGAACACAGTAAGCAGTGTACTTAACCAAGTGGTCATTATCATTATGATGTAGGACAGTGTCAATCCAACCAGAGAATCCAGGTGACGGAATCAGAATTAAGTTTAAATCTCTTAAATACCCTCTCTTCCAGCTGGTTTTCCACCTGTAGGGTTAGCAACCAGGCTAATCTGGGGTGGCTGTTAGGTGAAAGGAAGAAGACTGATTATACCCAAGAATGTTCAAGACAGGATCCCAAATTATCAAAATACATCCATATAACCCTTAATATCTTTTGTTCTGATCACTCCTAGTGAGCGGCTGAAAGGAGATGAATCACCTGTGGGGACAGCCACATTCATGGACTAAACTGCTTTACTAGAGAGCATATATGGAGCAGTAGGAAGTGAGGGAGGTAGAGTCTGAAATCCTTTGGGGTTCCTTTTTTTTTTTTTGAAAATTCTCACCTGAGAACATTTTTTTCATTGTTTTTAGAGAGAGAGGAAGGGGGAAAGAGAATCATTGATTGGTTGCCTCCCTCTCACACCCATACCAAGGATCATACACACTTGGACCAGATCAAACCTGCAAACTAAGTATGTGCCCTGACTGGGAATCGAATCCACAACCTTTTGGTTATGGGACGATGCTCTAACCAACTGGGCCACAGTGGCCAGGGCTTGAGTTTCCTTTTGAGGAGGCCATTCCAATGCTCAACAATATCAGGTGCCAGTGAGTGGTAGGGAGTGTGGATAGTCCACCTTGACTATCAGCCCATTGTTACGTGGCTTTTGCAATAAAAGATCTTCCATTTTTAGGCTGTAAATAGTCTGGAAAGCTGAAAACCTGACACAGGTTAATTCTAAGGGCCACAATTGTGTGGCTGAAGTGAGCTAAGCAGACTGAAACAGAAACATTTTGACCTGAAAAAGTATCAACAGTGATGCAGCATTAGTGAAAACTCTTGAGAGAAGGCTTGAGGTATGATGCAGTCAGTTGGCCAGGAGTAGGTGGGGCCACACTTTGTGCTGTGTGCCCTTCCTCATCGCAACAAGTTGTCTTTGGAAAAGAGTCACAAATTTGGCATACAGTGGTAGCTTCTGTATCAGAAATGCAGTATTGTCACTTGTGCCCAGTCTGTTACGATGGGTGCATTGATATGTCCAATGTGATGATGGACGCAGAAAGCAGTGGCAGTAATGTGGTCAGTGAAGGCTCCATCAGCAGCTTGATTCCAGTCACTGTCAAAGAATGGACGCTTACCATGGACATCTACATGGGTGATCAAGACCACTTAACTAGTAGCTGTGATTTGTTTCCACAGTCTGTGATATCAAAGAGGGCTGTTCAAGCTCGGGGCCTGAGCAGCTGGACATTAACAATAGCTCAAGAGTAAATAAATCTAGCCCTGGCTGGTGTGGCTCAGTGGATTGAGCGCGGGCCTGCAAACCACGTGATCATGGTTTGATTCCCAGTCAGGGCACTGCCTGGGTTGCAGGCCAGTTCCCAGCAGGGGACTCAGAGAGGCAACCATACATTGATTTTTCTCTCCTTCTCTCCTTCCCTTCCCCTCTAAGGATAAATAAATAAAATCTTTTAAAAAAGAATAAATAAATATAAAAGGGAATATTGTCTAGAGTTATGAGACTAACCTTCAGTTCTGCCTGCTGACTGGAGTGCTCCCATCCGTTCTTAGCTCTGCTGAGGTGAAACAGTCATGCAGCCAAGTTGAAACCATTAGCGTCCAGCTAAGCCAAACCATTAGTGGATCAAGTTCAGGCATTGGGGGAGCCTCTGTGAATTGAGGGCCCCATTAAGCTCAGCATCCTTGGTCTGGTTGGCAGAGTGGGAAATAAATTTTTTCCCAGGGGATTAGCTATTCCATTTTTATGTAAAGCCAGGATGCTGCTGGAACCAGGACAGTTGTGGTCTTGAATATACTCTTTCTTTTTGACAAGTTAAGCTTGTTGGGCCCTTCCCACCTTGTTAGTCATTGAGTCTGAATTGACCTACTCCAAAATGAAACTCTCAGGCTAGAAAGGAACAAGGCCATCATGGCTCAGGTGTTCACTTTTGACAAAGGCCCAGTGGCAAGCTGATAGCTGCTTTTCATAAGGAGTAAGGTGGTAGCTGTGTAAAGACGACAAGGTCAAAATCCAAGGGGCTATTCTGAAAAAAGGCTAACTCTCTTTGCTAGGACCTCAATAGGTAAAGTCATCAGTTACACAGACTGGTAGCTCAACAGGGCCATTTAGGCTTTTCAGACCCTGAATGTAGGAAGCCAAGAATGTGCTACAGCTTGCTGGACAGCATCCTGCACTGCCTGTTAGTTTGTGTCCCATTCAAAGGACACTGGTTTGCAGTTTAGGATCAAGTAGAATGCCCAGGTGAGGCACATACAGTCTCCCATACCTAGAGAGTTCAGTATGGTGCTGGGCTTCCTTTTTGCTATGGGATTCAATGAGATAGAAGTTTTTCCTTGACTGCAAGGAAGACAGAGCATTGTGAATCCACCCAGAGTTCCCAGGCACTTTATTTGGTGATCTAGCCCCTGAATTTTGTCAGGGTTTACCAGCCACCTCTGATGGCAAAGGCTTAATAATATCACAGGAAGAGCCATTGAGACTGAGGCTTCTGACTGGCTGACCAAGAGGACTTCATCTTGACAGTGAAAAGTTTGGGCAGCAGAGAATAGAGGTTGTCACCCTAAAGCCTAACCCACTCACTGGTATGAAACATCAAAGTACTCTCATTACCCCTGGAACAGCACTACAAGTGTGTATTGAAGGCCTTGCCACATGAATGCAGCTTGGGCTTAGTTCTTGGTGTCAAGAACTGGGAAAGGTATGAGATTTTACCCTACTTGGAAGCAAAGAGGTGGGCTTACTACAGTTCCAACTATGTTGACAGAAGTCATGAGACTCCTGAGTCAGTAATTAAAGACTTTATTACTCTGAGAAAAAGAAAACTGTAGCTAGAGTAGCTTGGTTGCATGTTAAGGGGAAAAATTAAACTTTCCTGCAAACCCAGGAAATCCTCTCCACAAATGTAGAACAGAAAGAAACCTGTTTTGTTATTAAATAAGCATTAAACCAAACTGCGATGCACATCACAAACAATTGGCTAAGGAGATGGCAAAGACAGGAATCTTACCCTTTTGTGTAGCTAAGCAAATACAGTCAAATCACATGCATGTTCTCAGGACAAATGATAACTTGTCCTTGTGCAAGAGGACTTGACAGTATTGTTTTCTCAGCATTCTTTCATAATTCACTGTAGGTTCACCTGGTATTTGGAGTGGCCATCTGTGCTAGTTAATTGGCTTTATCCAAAGGCAAAATCAAACTTCTCTTGTCTCTATGACAAGCAAGTGGTTACAGCTTGGAGACAGGCACCCAGCCTAAGCTCCCAAGGTTACAGGTAGATAGGGGCTCTATTATTCTTTTTTATAAAATATATTTTATTGATTATACCATTACAGCTGTTCTATTCCCCCCTTCATTCCCCTCCACCCGCACCCTCCCTCCCCCACCATTCTCCCCCACTTAGTTTATAACCACGTGTCTCAAGTTCTTTGGATTCTATATTTCCCCCACTATTCTCACCCTCCCCCCTATCTATTTTCTACCTACCATCTATGCTATTTTCTTTGCCTTCTCCCCCCTTCTCCCCCTCCCACCCCCCTGTTTCTAACCCTCCATGTGTTCTTCATTTCTATGGTTCCACTCCTGATCTAGCTGTCCTCTTGGTTTGCTTTTGTTTTAGGT
This sequence comes from Sturnira hondurensis, assembly GCF_014824575.4. Taxonomy (NCBI): domain Eukaryota; kingdom Metazoa; phylum Chordata; class Mammalia; order Chiroptera; family Phyllostomidae; genus Sturnira; species Sturnira hondurensis. The sequence continues at coordinate 889,478 of NW_028086625.1, forward strand.
GTGGTTGTTAATAACTATGTGTTTGCTGTCCTTTCACTGTTCATATTTTTCATCTTCTTTTTCTTATATAAGTCCCTTTAGCATTTCATATAATAAGGGCTTGGTCATGATGAACTCCTTGAACTTGACCTTATCTGAGAAGCACTTTATCTGTCCTTCCATTCTAAATGAAAGTTTTGCTGGATAAAGCAATCTTGGCTGTAGGTCTTTGGATTTCATGACTTGGAATACTTCTTTCCAGCCCCTTCTTGCCTGTAAGGTCTCTTTTGAGAAATCCGCTGACAGTCTGATGGGTACTCCTTTGTAGGTGACTGTCCCCTTATCCCTTGCTGCTTCTAGGATTCTCTCCTTCATTTTGGTCTTGGCTAATGTAATTATGATGTGCCTTGGTGTGTTCCTTCTTGGGTCCAACTTCTTTGGCACTCTCTGAGCTTCCTGGATTTCCTGGAAGTCTATTTCCTTTGCCAGACTGGGGAAGTTCTCCTTTATTATTTGTTCAAATACGTTTTCCACTCGTGGCTGTTTCTTTCCCCCTTCTGGTACCCCTATAATCCGGATGTTGGAACGTTTAAAGATGTCCTGGAGGTTCCTAAGCCTCTCCTCATTTTTTTGAATTCTCATTTCTTCATTCCTTTCTGGTGGGATGTTTTGTTCTTCCTTCTGGTCCATTCCGTTGATTTGAGTCCCAGTTTCCTTTCCATCGCTATTGGTTTCCTGGACATCTCCCTTCATTTCAATTAGTTTAGCCTTCATATGTTCCTCTAATTTGTGACTATAATCTACCAGTTCTGTGAGCATCCTGATAAATAGTGTCTTGAATTGTGCTTCTGAGAGGCTGGCAATTTCTCGGTCACTTAGAGTTATGGGCTCTGGGACTTTGAGTTCTTCTTGCACCATCTTTTGGGCTGTTCGTTCCTGCTCCATAGCAGGATCAGAGCCCTAAAGTGTTCACTAGAGCAGGGCAACTAAGTCGCTGGGTTGTGACGTTGTATGTGGGGGCGGGGTCAAAGAGGGACAATGGCTTCCCTCTGCCGCCTGCCGCCGCGCCCCCCACCGGCGCCGCAGCCACCACCGTCACCAGGCCCATGCGTTTCGTTCCACTGCACGCGAGTGCGCCACCGCCGTCAGCCCTCCACCGCTGGGTTCGCCCCCTGGGGCCTGTGTGGTCTGTCTCACTGTGCGCGAATGTGCGACCTTGGTCAGTCTGCCCCGCACCCCGACTGGTTCCGGGCTGCCTGCGCGCCTAGGTCGGGGGATCTGTCCTGCCCGACCCAGCTCCGCTGCTGGCTCCGTCTCTCTTACCATCCCCGTTGAAAGGTTCGGAGTTGTCGGACTTCCATATAATTCCGTTTTCTGGTCTTTGGGTGTGTCCTAGTTCTCCAAACCTTTGTTGTGTTCAAACTTGGTTGTGGGAGAAGGCACAGTGTTTCCACCTATGCCTCCATCTTGGCGGAAGTCCAGGAAGTTTTCTTTCATTATTTTTTCAAATAAGTTTTCAATTTCTTGCTCTTCCTTTTCTCCTTCTAGCATCCCTGTGATTCAGATGTTGGCATGTTTGCAGGTGTCCCAGAGTCTTCTTATACTATCCTAATTTCTTTGAATTCTTATTTCTTCTTTCTGTTCTGATTGAATGATTATTTTCTTCCTTATGTCCCAAACTGTTGATTTGAATCCCAGCTTCCTTCCCTTTACTGTTGCTTCCCTGTAGAATCTACAGTGTAGATTTTTCTTTATTTCACTTATTGTAACCTTCATTTCTCCCACTATGTTGTTTCCATACTCAGGGAGTTCTTTGAGCATCCTGATCACCAGTGTTTTGAACTCTGCATCTGATAGGTTGGCTTTCTCCATTTTGTTTAGTTCTCTTTCTGTTTTTTTTCCTGTTCTTTCATTCGGTTCAGATTTCTTTGTCTCCTCAATTAGGCAGCCCCCCTGTATTTGTTTCTGTGTATTAGGTAGAGCTTCTTTGACTCACTGTAAAAGGCACCTGTAAATTATGTGGGGCAGAGCCTTAGGTAATTGCCAGGGTGGGTCAACTCACTTTATTGCTTTGTGGTTCTGTGTTGGGGGAGGGCTTGCAGAAGGAACTGTGCCACTGCCTGGCTTCTTGGGGTTTTCCTAGCACTCACCCTGTTCTCAGTCATTTCACTCACTCCTCTTATGTGATTGGTGCCCTTCCAGCTTTGGCCCTGGTGTTGAATCCCAGAGTGGGTTGGTTTGCATACATTTGAAGACCATGTAGGCCCTTTAAGCAAAGTTTACTGAAAATCTAGCAGTTTCTTCCACCACTTCAACCCCCACTGATTTTTACAGCCAGAAGTTATGGGGATTTATCTTTCTGGCCCTGGAACCCTGGGCTGTGCAGTCTGGCCTGGGGCTGGGAACACTCACTCCCAAAGTATCCTTTCCAATTTTCATTCACCACATGTGAATGTGGGACTGCCTATGCCCATTCTGCCCCCATCACCTTTCCACACCACACCATGTCTCCTTGCCTCTGTGCCCTGTCTCCATGTCTCTACCCCTCCTACCTGTCTGGTTGATTATGTCTTCTTTAAAGACTTGGTTGTCATATTTCCATACAGTTCAATATTCTGAGAGTTCTGGGTGTTATTTGTTTTGAAATTTAGTTGTAATTCTTTTTGTGGTTGTGTGAGGAGGCAAAGCATGTCTATCTATGCTTCTACCTTGACCAGAAATTCCTATGTGAAGTTTTAAACAACGTATATACATACTTCCTCCTAAAAGTTACACAACGCAAATTTTTAATTAAAATGAGCAAAATGATAGGATCAGGGCCAAATTCTGTACAAAATTATTCTTTTAAAAAATGAAAGACTACATTTGTACACAATGAGTTAGCAAGATTTTATGATTTGATGTTTGTACTTATACAACATTATGTATAATTAGGTATTTAATAAATACGTGGTATGGTATATTATGGTGAAAAAAATCACTAAAAACTATTTTTTATCTATGTGCTCCCCATCCCCCAGTGCTGATCATATCAGCTTGAACAGGATTGTGTTGTTACAGGTCTCAGTGTCATTTAAGGATGTTACTGTGGACTTCAGCAGAGAAGAGTGGCAGCAACTAGACTCAACTCAGAGGCGCCTGTACCAGGAGGTGACACTGGAGAACTATAGCCACCTGCTCTCTGTGGGTAAGCACAGTGACCTTCTTCATCTGTGAGGAACCTGTTATGGGTAAAATTTTGTCCCCCAAATAAAATACGTTGAAGTCATATCCTCCAGGGCCTCAGAATGTGACCTTATTTGGAAATAGAGTCTTTACAGAAGTAATCAAGCTAAAATGAGGTTATATGGGCAAGTCCTAATCCAGTATAACTGGTATCTTTATGAAAAAGGGAAATCTAAACACAGAGATAGACACACCCAGAGAGAAGACAGTGTGAAGACACACAAGGAAAAGATGGCCATGTGAGTGAACCAATGCATCTGTAACCCAAGAAATGCCTGAGATCACCAGAAGCCAGGAGAGAGGCATGAAATAGTTCCTTCCCTATCATTTTCAAAAAGAGTATGGCCTTGTTGACAATTTGATTTTGGACTCCTGGTCTCCATAACTGTGAAACAATAAATTTCTGTTGTTTTGAGTCACCCAGTTTGTGGTACTTTGTTAGAGCCATCCTAAAAAAAAACAAATACAGATTTTTGTACTGGGAAATGGGGTGCTGCTATAACAATTACCTAAGAAAACATGGAAGTGACTTTGGAATTGGGCAGTGGGCAGAAAGTGGAGAGGTTTTGAGGCACTTGATAGAAAAAGCCTACCCTGGCTGGTGTAGCTCAATGGACTGAGTGCAGGCCTGCAAACCAAAGGGTTGCCGGTTCAATTCCCAGTTAGGGCACATGCCTGGGTTCCAGGCCAGGTCCCCGGTAGTGGGCTACAAGAGGCAACCACACATTGATTTTACCCTCCCTTTCCCTCTAAAAATAAATAAATAAAATCTTTTTTTAAAAAAGCCTAGATTGCCTTGAAGAGACTGTTGGTAGAAATATGAATGTTTTTATGCCAGTACCATGCTGTTTTGATTACAGTGGCCTTGTAATACAGTTTGGTATCAGGTATTGTGATCCCTCCTACTTTGCTCTTCTTTCTCAAAATTGCAGCAGCTATTCAGGGTCATTTATGGTTCCATATAAATTTTTGAAGTATTTGTTCTATATCTGTGAAATATGCCATTGGTACTTTAATAGGTGTTACATTGAATCTGTAGATTGCTTTGGGTAGTATGGACATTTTATTTTTTTTTAATATATTTTATTGATTATACCATTACAGTTGTTCTATTCCCCCCCTTCAATCCCCTCCACCCACACCCTCCCTCCCCCACCATTCTCCCCCCCTCAGTTTATAACCACGTGTCTCAAGTTCTTTGGATTCTATATTTCCCCCACTATTCTTGCCCTCCCCCCTATCTATTTTCTACCTACCGTCTATGCTATTTTCTGTACCTTCTCCCCCCTTCTCCTCCTCCCACTCCCCTGTTGTT
>NW_028086625.1:1581602-1661995 GCF_014824575.4 Sturnira hondurensis
TGTTGTTTAGCTTCCTGTTAGAGGTGAGATCATATGGTATTTGTCCTTCAACACCTGGCTTATTTCACTCAGCATAATGCTTTCCAGTTCCATCCATGTTGTTGCAAAAGGTAGGAGCTCCTTCTTTCTTTCTGCAGCATAAAATTCCATTGTGTATATGTACCATAGTTTTTTGATCCATTCATTTACTGACGGGCACCTAGGTTGCTTCCAACTCTTGGCTATTGTAAATTGTGCTGCTATGAACATTGGGGTGCATAGGTTCTTTGGGATTGGTGTTTTAGGGTTCTTAGGATATAATCCCAGCAGTGGAATTGCTGGGTCAAAAAGCAGGTCCAATTTTAATATTCTGAGAAAATTCCATACTGTTTTCCATAATGGTTGTACCAGTCTGCAATCCCACCAATAGTGGACCAGAGTCCCCTTTCCCCACACCCTCTCCAACATTTGTTGTTTATTGCTTTGTTTATGATAGCCTTTCTCACTGGTGTAAAGTGGTATCTCATTGTGGTTTTAATTTGCATCTCTCTGATAGCAAGCGATATTGAGAATCTCTTCATGTGTCTCTGGATCCTCTGTATGTCCTCCTTGGAGAAGTGTCTGTTCAAGTCCTTTCCCATTTTTTAATTGGGTCAGTTGTCTTCTTAGAGTGAAGTCGTGTGAGTTCTTTGTATATTTTGGAGATTAAACCTTTGTCTGAGGTATCATTGGCAAATATGTTTTCCCATACAGTTGGTTGTCTTTTTATTTTAATGCTGTTTTCTTTAGCTGCGCAGAAGCTTTTCATTTTGATAAGATCCCATTTGTTTATTCTTTCCTTTATATTCCTTGCACTAGGGGACATATCAGTAAAAATGTTGCTGCGTGAAATATTTGATATTTTCCTGTCAATGTTCTCCTCTAGGACTTTAATGGTGTCACGGGTGATATTGAAGTCTTTTATCCACCTTGAATTAATTTTGGTGTATGGTGTAAGTTGGTGCTTGAGTTTCATTTTTTTTTGCATGTAGCTGTCCAGTTCTCCCAACACCACTTGTTGAAGAAGCTATCTTTACTCCATTTTATGTTACTGCCCCCTTTGTCCAATATTAATTGACTGTAGAGAGTTGGGTTTATTTCTGGGTTCTCTGTTCTGTTCCATTGGTCTATATGCCTGTTTTTAGGCCAGTACCAGGCTGTTTTGATTACAGCGGCCTTGTAATACAGTTTGATATCAGGTATTGTGATCCCTCCTACTCTGTTCTTCTTTCTCAAAATTTCAGCTGCTATTCGGGGTCTTTTATGGTTCCATAGAAATTTTTGAAGTGTTTGTTCTATGTCTGTGAAATATGCCATTGGTACTTTAATAGGTATTGCATTGAATCTGTAAATTGCTTTGGGTAGTATGGACATTTTGATGATGTTAATTCTTCCAATCCACGAACACGGTATATGTTTCCATTTGTTTGTGTCTTCCTTGATTTCTTTCTTGAGTGTTGTGTAGTTTTCTGCATACAGGTCTTTTACCTCCTTGGTTAGATTTATTCCTAGATATTTTATTTTTGTTTTTGCTATATCAAATGGGATTTTTTTTCTTGATTTCTGCTTCTGCTGCTTCATTGTTGGTATACAAAAATGCCTTTGATTTCTGGATATTGACTTTGTATCCTGCTGCTTTTCCAAATTCATTTATTAGTTTGAGCAGTTTTTTGGTAGAGGCTATAGGATTTTCCATGTACACTATCATGTCATCTGTGAAAAATGCCAGTTTTGTTTCCTCCTTTCCAATTTGGATGCCTTTTTTTCCCTTTGCTTGTCTGATCCCTGCGGCTAGAACTTCCAATACTATATTGAATAGAAGTGGTGGAAATGGACAACCTTGTCTTGTTCCTGATCTTAGTGGAAAAGCTTTTAGTTTTTGCCCATTGAGTATGATGTTGGCTGTAGGTCTTTCATATATGGCCTTTATTATATTGAGGAAAGCTCCCTCTATTCTCACTTTGCTGAGTGCCTTTATCATAAATGGGTGTTGTACCTTATCAAAAGGTTTTTCTGTGTCTATTGATATGATCGTGTGGTTTTTTTCTTTGATTATGTTTATGTGGAGTGTTATATTTACTTATTTGCGGATATTGAACCATCCTTGCATCCCTGGGATGAGTCCCATTTGGTCATGGTGTATGGTCTTTTTAATGTATTGTTGGATGCCGTTTGCCAATATTTTGTTGAGGATTTTAGCATCTATGTTCATCAGCGATATTGGCCTGAAGTTTTCTTTCTTTGTTGTGGCTCTATCTGCCTTTAGAATTAGGATGATGCTGGCTTCATAAAAAGAGTTGGGGAGTTTTCCATCATTTTGGATTTCTTGGACTAGTCTGTGAAGAATAGGGGTTAGCTCTTCCTTAAAAGCTTTGTAGAATTCTCCTGTGAAACCATCTGATCCAGGGCTTTTGTGTGATGGGAGTTTTTTGATTACTGCTTCAGTTTCGTCTGCTGTTATTGGCCTGTTCATGTTTTCTACTTCTTTTTCATTGAGTTTTGGAAGATTATATTTTTCTAGAAATTTGTCCATTTCACCTAGGTTTTAAAATTTCTTGGCATACAGTTCTTCATAGTAATTTCTTACAATCCCTTCTATTTCTGTGTTATCAGTTGTAATTTCTTCTCTTTCATTTCTTATTGTGTTTATTCGTGTCCTCTCTCTTCTTTTCTTGATGAGCCTACTTAAAGACTTGTCTATCTTGTTTATCTTTTCAAAAAACCAACTCTTGGATTCATTGATCATTAGAATTGTGCTTTTAGTTCCTATGCCAATTAATTCTGCTCTGATCTTGGTTATTTCCTTCCTTCTACTTGCTCTGGGCTGTCTTTGTTGTTGTCCCTCGAGTTCTTGCAGGTGTAGGGTTAGGTTGTTTGTTTGAAATGTTTCTATCTTCTTTAGGTAGGCCTGTATCTCTATGAAGTTCTCTCTCAGGACTGCCTTCACTGTGCCCCATAAGTTTTGGGTTGTTGTAAGTTCATTTTCATTTGTTTCCAGAAACTTTTGATTTCTTCCCTAATTTTATTCTTGACTCATTCATTGTTTAATAGCATAGCATTCAGTCTCCATGATTCAGGGTGTTTTGTTTTTTTTTTCCTTTGGGGTTGGTTTCTAATTTCAGGCCCTTGTGGTCAGAGAAAAAGCTTGTTACAATTTCAGTTTTCTTGAATTTGTTGAGGCTCATTTTTTGTCCTATCATGTGGTCTATCTTTGAAAATGTTCCATGTGCATTTGAAAAGAATGTGTATTTAGCTTCTTTGGGATGAAGGGCTCTATATATGTATCAGTTAAGTCCATTTCATCTGGGGTGTTGTTCAATGCCACAATATCTTTGTTGGTCTTTTGTTTGGAAGATCTGTCCATTTTTGACAGTGGGGTGTTAAAATTCCCTACTATAATTGTGTTGCAGCCAATATTTTTCTTGAAGCCCTCCAAGATTTTCTTTATGCCCTTGGGTGCTCCTATATTGGGTGCATATATATTTACGATGTTAATGTCTTCTTGCTGACTTTTTTCCTTGAGTATTATGAAGTGACCTTCTGGATCTCTCTTTATGGCCTTTTTTTTTTGAAATCTATTTTGTCTGATATTAAAATTGCTACCCCAGCTTTTTTTCTTGTCCGTTTGCTTGGAAAATTTGTTTCCAGTCTTTCACTTTTAGTCTGTGATGGTCTTTTGTCCTGAGGTGGGTCTCCTGTAGGCAGAATATGTGTGGGTCATGCTTTTTTTGTTTTTATCCATTCAGCTATTCTATGTCTTTTGATTGGGGCATTTAATCCATTTACGTTTAAGGTTATTATTGATAGGTACTTATTCATTGCCATTTATGTACCACAGTTCCTCTCTATCTCTCTCTTTTCCTTCCTTTCCTTAAAGAAGTACTTTTAGTATTTCTTGTAGAGCTGGTTTGGTGGAGGCATATTCTTTTAGACTTCTTTTGTTTTGGAAGCTCTTTGTTTGGCCTTCTATCTTGATTGAGAGCCTTGCTGGATAAAGTCGCCTTGGTTGTAGGCCTGTGTTTCTCATTACTTGAAATATTTCTTGCCTTTCTCTTCTTGCTTGGAGTGTTTCCATTGAGAAGTCAGTAGCTAACCGAATTGGGGCTCCCTTGTATGTTACTTCCTTTTTCTCCCTTGCTGCCTTTAAGATTCTCTCTTTGTCTTGGAATTTTGCCATTTTAATGATGTTGTGTCTTGAAGTGGGCCTCTTTGGGTTCCTCTTGAATGGGGTTCTCTGTGATTTCTGGATTCGTGTAACTTTTTCTCTCATCAAATTAGGAAAATTTTCCATCATTAGTCTTTCAAATAGGGTTTCTGCCCCTTGTTCTTCTTCTTCTCCTTCTGGCATTCCTATTATTCGGATATTATTATGTTTCATATTGTCTTGCATTTCTCTTAATCCCTCTTCATTCTTTCTGAGCCTCTTTTCCCTTTCTTCCTCTTTCTGGGAGATTCTTTTTACTGTGTCCTCCAACTCGCTGATCTGATCTTCTGCCTCATCGATCCTGCTTTTCATTCCTTCTACTGTGTTCTTCAGTTCCGAAATTGTATTCTTCATTTCCTCTTAGCCTTTGCTGATAGTTTCTATTTCCTTTTTCATGTTGATATAGTTTGCAGAGATCTCATTGTAGCTCCCCTCTAGTTTCTGGTAGCTCATTGTGAGGTCTTTGAATTTCCTGATAACTAGTGCTTTGAATTCAATATCTGATAGCTGACTTGCCTCTCTTTCACCTGACATTATTTCTGAGACTTCCACCTTTTCTTTGATTTGGGCATTGTTTCTTTGTCTTTTCATTGTTCATGAGACTATTCTTGTTAGCCTCAACTTCTTCAATTGATCTGTTCTGATTCCCTGGGTTTATGGTGTGAACTTCTGTGGTAGGATACCTGTGAAATTCAGTGGTGCAGTCTCCTTCAGGTATCTTGATGTTCTCCGCTTCCACCCACTCCTTTCTTTGTGTGTGTGTGATCAGTTGGAGGGGGAGGCAAAATGGTTTATGACAGCAGGAGAGAACTTTATGATATTTATAGTCACAGCCGGTAGAGAAGATATAGATCTTTAGGCTATATATAGTGTTAACTGTAATCTTCAATCCAATTTGCCACTTTTAAGAAAGGATAGACCAAAGTTAAGTCTCTTGTTAGGGAGGAAAGTCTTGTGAGTTGTATCCAGAAAGCAGTGAGGTTGCGTGTGGTCAGATTTTGAGGTAAGGTGAGAGTAAAGAATAGTAAATAGGCGTAGTGTGTGAGCAAGTAGAGTTAATCACTACAGTAATAGAATTCATGAACTTGTAAAGTGGGCTAAGACCGGAGAGATGTGTTGTGAAGTAGTTACAGTGGTATAGAAAGCAACAAACAAACAAACACACAAAAAGAGCAGGAGAAGTGAGGAAAAAGCAGTAAGTTTGGGATGAAAGGAAGAAGGACTAAAACAGGAAAAAAGAAAGGAGAGGAACAGAGTACTGAAAGATACAGCAACCATAAAATTAAAAAAATATATGATTACTGAAAAAAAGTTTTAAAAAGTTTTTTAAAAAGTTAAAAAAAAAAAACCAAACAAAAACCCCTCCCTGGTTGGTTTCAAACTGTCCAATCCAGTTTTTCTGGTTTCATCAGGACCACTCTGGTGGCTGGGTTGTAGGCCCAGGCGCACCACCGCGCACCAGCCAGGCTACCAGACTGGGGTGCGGGCGCCCGCCCACCTGACAGGTTGCCTGGGTCCCACGGGATCTGGTACTGGTCCTTCCCAGTTCTGTGGCTGGGTGAGAAGGAAGTCAAGCTGCCTTCGCAGGAGAACACCTCAGTCCACTTTCCAATAAAAACTTCTCCAGCCCTGGCTGGCGTAGCTCAGTGGATTGAGCATGGGCCTGTGAAACAAAGGGTTGCTGGTTCAATTCCCAGTCAGGGCACATGCCTGGGTTGCAGGCCTGGTCCCCAGTAGGGGGCGCATGAGAGGCAACCACACATTGATGCTTCTCTCCCACTCTTTCTCCTTCCCTTCCCCTCTCTCTAAAAATAAAGAAATAAAATATATAAAAATAAACCCTTTTGCAGAAAGCCTGCCTCTCAGCCCAGCCCAATCCCCAACCCGACTGGTTAGGACAATGCTCCTCTCAAATTTCCCCGGGCTGGTGGGCTGGCAGGCTGGTGACCATGGAGATCGCAACTGAACACGGCTCCCTGTCCTTGCCACCCTCCCTGCAAACCTAGGCAGACACGTTTCTGCCACCCAGCCCCGCCTAGGTGGGGAGGGAGGGAGCTAGCTCTCTTCCAAAGACCCCGCAGCCAGCCCAAGGCTCCACTGGGTGCCAAGCTCCCGATGAGTCCTCTGTGGCAGACGCCCTGATGCTGGCCACAGACGGAAGCCTCTGGGCCCTGACAGCTGCACGGTAGCAGCAGCTCTGAGGCCTTTACACGCCAGCCAAGGGCCACTGGTCCTGCCGCCGCCGCCCTTGACTTTACTCAGGGGTGCCGGGCTCCATGGCAGAAGCCCCTGTCACTGGGCACAGACGGAAGCCTCTGGGCCCTGACCACTGTGGCAGCCGCAGCTCCAGGGCCGTTATGCGCCGGCCGAGGGCTGCCGGCCTGGCAACCTCCATCCTTACTCATGTCCCTGAGACCCTACCGACCCGTAGCTGTCTGGTCCGTCACTATCTCTGGTCTCTTATTTTCATAAATGCTGGGGAATTGTTGGTTGGGGAATTGATTGTGCTGTTCCTCAGTAGATCTGCCAGGATTTTCTCTCAGGGGTACGAGAATTGGAGTCGTTCCATCCTACTCCGCCACCATTTTCTGAATTGTACTTCTTTTTTAAAAAAATATATTTTATTGATTATGCCATTACAGTTGTCCTATTCCTCCCCTTATCTCTATGAAGTTCTCTCTATGAAGAACTTATATCTGTATCTCTATGAAGTTCTCTCTCAGGACTGCCTTCACTGTGCCCCATAAGTTTTGGGTTGTTGTAAGTTCATTTTCATTTGTTTCCAGAAACTTTTGATTTCTTCCCTAATTTTATTCTTGACTCATTCATTGTTTAATAGCATAGCATTCAGTCTCCATGATTCAGGGTGTTTTGTTTTTTTTTTTTTTCCTTTGGGGTTGGTTTCTAATTTCAGGCCCTTGTGGTCAGAGAAAATGCTTGGTACCATTTCAGTTTTCTTGAATTTGTTGAGGCTCATTTTTTGTCCTATCATGTGGTCTATCTTTGAAAATGTTCCATGTGCATTTGAAAAGCATATGTATTTAGCTTCTTTGGGATGAAGGGCTCTATATATATCAGTTAGGTCCATTTCATCTGGAGTGTTGTTTAATGCTGCAATATCTTTGTTGATATTTTGTTTGGAAGATCTGTCCATTTTTGACAGTGGGGTATTAAAATCCCCTACTATAATTGTGTTGCTGTCAATATCTTTCTTGAGGTCTTCTAGGATTTTCTTTATATATTTGGGTTCTCCTATGCTGGGTGCATATATATTTATGTTGTTAATGTGTTCTTGGTGGATTTTTCCCTTGTGTATTATGAAATGACCTTCTGGGTCTCTCCTTATGGCCCTTTTTTTGAAGTCTATTTTGTCTGATATTAAAATTGCTACCCCAGCTTTTTTTCTTGTCCATTTGCTTGGAAAATTTGTTTACATCATTTCACTTTCAGTCTGTGATGGTCTCTTGTCCTGAGGTGTGTCTCTTGTAGGCAGCATATGTGTGGGTCATGCTTTGTTATCCATTCAGTTATTCTATGTCTTTTGATTGGAGCATTTAATCCATTTACGTTTAAGGTTATTATTGAAAGGTACTTATTCATTGCCATTTATGTATTCATTGCCATTTTTGTGTTCCTCTCTGTCTCTCTCTTTTCCTTCCTTTCCTTCAAATAGCCCTTTTAGTAATTCTTTTAGAACTGGTTTGATGGAGGCATATTCTTTTAGACTTCTTTTGTTTTGGAAGCTCTTTATTTGGCCTTCTATCTTGATTGAGAGCCTTGCTGGGTAAAGTAGCCTTGGTTGTAGGCCTCTGGTTGTCCTTACTTGTAATTTTTCTTGCCATTCTCTTCTTTCTTGGAGTGTTTCCATTGAGAAGTCAGTAGCCAACCTTACTGAGGCTCCCTTGTATGTTACTTCCTTTTTCTCCCTTGCTGCCTTTAAGATTCTCTCTTTGTCTAGGAGTTTTGCCATTTAAATGATGATGTGTCTTGAAGTGGGCCTCTTTGGGTTCCACCTGATTCAGAGTCTCTGTCACTCCTGGATTCGTGTAACTTTTTCTCTCATCAAATTAGGAAAAATTTCTGTTATTATTCTTTCAAATAGGTTTTCTATCCCTTGTTCTTCCTCTTCTCCTTCTGGTATCCCTATTATTCGGATATTATTACGTTTCATATTGTCTTGCATTTCTCTTAATCCCTCCTCATTCCTTCTGAGTCTCTTCTCCTTTACTTGCTCTGTCTGGCAGATTCTTTCTACACTGTCCTCTAACTCCGTGATGCGATCTTTTGCCTCATCAGTACTGCGTTTCATACCTTCTACTGTGTTCTTCAGTTCAGAAATTGTATTCTTCATTTCCTCTTGGCCTTTGCTGATGGTTTCTATTTCCTTTTTCATGTTGATATAGTTTGTGGTAAGTTCATTGTAGCCTCCCTCTAATTTCTGGTAGCTCATTGTAAGCTCTTTGAACTTCCTGATAACCTGTGCTTTGAATTCAATATCTGATAGTTGACTTGCCTCCATTTCATCTAACATTCTTTCTGAGACTTCCACCTTTTCTTTCATTTGGGGATTGTTTCTTTGTCTTCCCATTGTTTGTGGTACTCTTCTTGTTGGCCTCAGCTTCTTCAATTGATCTGTTCTGATTCCCTGGGTTTATGGTGTGAACTTCTGTGGTAGGATACCTGTGTAATTTAGTGGTGCAGTCTCCTGCAGGTATCTTGATGTTCTCCCCTTCCACCCACTCCTTTTTTTGTGTGCATGTGTGATCAGTTGCAGGGGGAGGAAAAATGGTTTATGACAGAGTATTTTATGTTATTTACAGTCACAGCTGGTAGAGAAGAAGTAGACAATCTTTAGGCTATGTATAGTCGTAACTGTGCTCTTCGAGCCAACTTGCCACTTTTAAGAAAGGATGGACAGAAGATAAGTCTCTTGTTGGGAAGGGAAGGCTTTTGAGTTGTATCTGGAAAGCAGTGACGTTGTGGGTGTTCAGATTTTGAGGTAAGGTGAGAGTAAAGGATAGTAACTAGGTGTAGCGTGTGAGCAAATAGAGTTAATCACTACAGTAATGGAATTCAGGAATATGTAAGGTGATCTAAGGTTCGAGAGATGTCTTGTGAATTATTTACCATTGTATAGAACAGCTGTTATTTCCAATAGTATTAGAGCAACATTCACATCACAGACTCTATGTGATCTGTCTGAATGGGGGTAATAGAGCTTGGGTAGTATGCCAATAGAAAGCAAGTGGCGTGAAGTATAGAAAATTAGCAATACACTGTGGAGGAAAGAACAGGGGAATCCTGTCAAATAGTGCAATATAACTGGCCAGGACTAAGATACCTGTACAGAAAGAGGAGGAATACAAAGATACTATTAAAATAAAAAAAGATGTGAGAATAATGAAAAAAATAATAATACACCTATGCAGCAACTTGAGGCTTCTCTGCTATAGCAACTTGAAATTTGTCTCTATGTCACTATTGTTGAGATGCCCCCTCTTTAGGTCCCACTATGGTCCTTTTGCAGTTCCCAGTTATTTGTGCCTCTTTTGGGTAAAAGAAAACTAAGCCACAAACAAACAAACAATCTAACACACACACACACACACACACACACACACACACACAGTCAGGAGAAAGGAGGAACGGGAAGGAAGGAAGGACTAAAACCAGACAGAAAGAAATGAGAGGAACAAAGTATTGAAAGATAGAGCAATAATACAATTAAAAATATATAAGATTAGGACTTCTGCCAAGATGGAGGCATAGGTGGAAACACTGTGCCTTCTCCCACAACCAAGTTTGAATACAACAAAGGTTTGGAGAACTAGGACACACCCAAAGACCAGAAAACGGAATTATACGGAAGTCCCACAACTATGAACCATTCAACAGGGACGGTAAGAGAGGCAGAGCCAGCAGCGGAGCTGGGTTGGGCAGGACAGATACCCTGACCTAGGCGCGCAGGCAGCCCGGAACCAATCGGGGTGTGGGGCAGACTGACCGTGATCGCACAGTCGCGCATGGTGAGACGGACCACGCAGGCCCCAGGGGGCGAACCCAGTGGTGGAGGGCTGACGGCGGTGGCACACTCGCATGCAGTGGAACGAAACGCGTGGGCCTGGTGATGCTGGTGGTTGTGGCGCCGGTAGGGGCTGAGGCAGCAGGCGGCAGACAGGAAGCCATTGTCCCTCTTTGACCCCGCCCCCACATACAACGTCACAACCCAGCGACTTTGTTGCCCTGTTCTAGTGAACACTTTAGGGCTCTGATCCTGCTACATAACAGGAATGAACAGCCCAAAAGATGGCCCAAGAAGAACTCAAAGCTCCAGAGCCAATAACTCTAAGCGACCGAGAAATTGCCAGCCTCTCAGAAGTACAATTCAAGACACTATTTATCAGGATGCTCACAGAACTGGTTGATTATAGTCACAAATTAGAGGAACATATGAAGGCTAAACTAATTGAAATGATGGGAGATGTCCAGGAAACCAATAGCGATGGAAAGGAAACTGGGACTCAAATCAATGGAATGGACCAGAAGGAAGAAAGAAACATCCAACCAGAAAGGAATGAAGAAATGAGAATTCAAAAAAATGAGGAGGGGCTTAGGAACCTCCAGGACATCTTTAAACGTTCCAACATCCGGATTATAGGGGTACCAGAAGAGGGAAAGAAACAGCCNAAGGGGCTGGAAAAAAGTATTCCAAGTCATGAAATGCAAGGACCTACATCCAAGATTGCTCTATCCAGCAAAGCTTTCATTTAGAATGGAAGGGCAGATAAAGTGCTTCTCAGATAATGTCAAGTTCAAGGAGTTCATCATCACCAAGCCCTTATTATATGAAATGCTAAAGGGACTTATCTAAGAAAAAGAAGATGAAAATATGAACAGTGAAAGGACAGCAAACTCACAGTTATTAACAACCACACCTAAAACAAAAGCAAACCAAGAGGACAGCTAGATCAGGAGGGGAACCATAGAAATGGAGATCACATAGAGGGTTAGAAATAGGGGGGTGGGAGGGGGAGAAGGGGGGAGAAGGTACAGAAAATAGCATAGATGGTAGGTAGAAAATAGATGGGGAGGGCGAGAATAGTGGGGGAAATATAGAATCTAAAGAACTTGAGACACGTGGTTATAAACTAAGGGGGGGAGAATGGTGGGGGAGGGAGTGTGTGGGTGGAGAGGAATGAAGGGGGGGAATAGAACAACTGTAATGGTATAATCAATGAAATATATTTAAAAAATATATAAGATTACTTAGAAAAGAAGTTGCTGAAAAAAAGAAAACCTTTCTTTGCTGGTTTCAAACTGTCCTAACCGGTTTTTCTGGTTGCAGCAGGACCTCTCTGGGCTGTGATGCAGGTGCGCATGCTTGTGCATCCATGCCAGCCAGGCTACCGGTTTGGGATGTGAAGATTACCCAGACTTATCCAGACCTCTGGCAGGCTGCCTGGGTCCTTCGGGATCTGGCACTGTCCTTCCCAGTCCTGTGGTGGGACCCAAGTGCTCCCGCCCCTCCCCTGGATGGCTGCTGGGCTGGTTGGGATGTGAAGCAAGTTGCTGTTGCTGAACACCTCAGTTCACTTTCTGATAAAGACTTCTCCACAAAGCCTGCCTCTCATCTCAGCCCAATCCCCAAAAGACTGGCAATGACAGTGTCCTTCTCAAATCCTCTGGGCTGGCAGGCTGGTTGGCTGGTGACCACAGAGTCTGCAGTTGAACACAACCCTCTGCCTTTGTTACCCTTTACGTAAACTTAAGCAGACCGGTCTCTGCCAGGTATTGCCCAGCCTTGCTTAGACGGAGAGGGAGGGAGTCAGTTCTCTCCCACGGACCCTGTAGCAGGCCCACGGCTCCCAGAGTCTGTTGTAGACTCGCTGGGTATTGGACTTCCAGAGTTCCCTCCACAGCAGGCGCCCCAGCACTAGTCCCAGACTGGGGCCACTGTTTCCCAGCCCTGGCGGCGGCACCGAGGCCTTTCGGTCGCCTGCCACTTCTTATTGTCTGCACTCATGTGTCAGGCCACGGGTACAGCCCGCCTTGGAGGCCTGGCGTCCTCACTCATGTCCTGGAGTCCTCACTGACCTGCAGCTGTCTGGTCCCTCCATCACACTATCTGGTCTCTTATTTTCATAAATGCTGGGGAATTGTTGGTTGATTATGCTGTTCCTCAGTAGATCCACCTGGATTTTCTACCAGGTGTATGGGGGCTAGATTCCCTCCACGCTACTCTGTTGCCATCTTCTAAACCATTTTTAAGTATACAATTTTATGGCATTAAGTACATTTACATTGTTGTGAATTATCATAATCTCCAGAAGTATTTCTCATTTTGCAAAACTGAACCCCTGAACCCAATTAACCCCCCATTTCTCCCTGTGTCTCCCTCTTTCACTCTTCATATTGGTAATTTGTCCTCTCTGTGTTTTTGGTCATTCTGGCTACAATTTTATCAATTTTATTGATCTTTCCAAGGAACTAGGTTTCAGTTTCATTGATTTTTATCTATTATTGTTCTGTTTTTTAAAATTTTCTTATCTTTATTTCCTTCCTTCAGCTTGATTTAGGTTTGTCTTTTTCTAATTTAATAAGGTGGAAGCTTAGATCATTGATGTGAGACCTTGATGGGCTTCAGGATATGCTGCCCCAAAATACAGCATCTTGGTATATTGAATATTTTAAGATGAAGGATTTGGAGAAAATGGTAGAAGCAGGAAGGTCACTGTGACCTTTCCTCTGATCCTTCTTTCTTGACAGATCATAAGTCCCTCATGTGAGAGGTACCCTCCCTATACCCAGAGGAAAGGAGCTTCCTTATCTCTGAAGACAAAGAGATACTGAGAAGAATCCTAATGAACAGGCACTGCTAAGTTCACCCAGTTGGCTATGCTTACCTCATCCACTCTTCATTAAACCTAACTTAAACATATCTAGGTTTCACTGTTTCTTAAGGTCTTCTTTTCCTTTTAAAGGCCCCCGGGTTATGTAAAACACTAAAATAAATTTATATGCTTTTCTCTTATTAATCTGTCTTTGTCAGTTTAATTTTCAGAGCCAGGCAGACACACTAAGAGAGTCAAAGGAACCTTTTTCCTCTCCTACAATTTTATTTTCTAACATAAGCATTTAATGCCCTAATTTTCTCTCTGACACTGTTGTAGTTGTGTACCACACATTTTGTTGTGTTTTTAGTGTCATTTAATTAAAACATTTTCTGATTTGCTTTGCAACTTATTCCTTGATGTACCCATAGGTTATTTATAAGTGTTTTTAAATTTCAAACATTTGGGGGTTTTTCTGATATTTTCTATCATTTATTTCTATTCCATTATGACCCCAAAACATAATGTACATTATTTTAGTTCTTTTGAATTTAAGATTTTGTTATGACCCAGAATGTGGTCATATGGACACTGACTCTCCTGCCTCCTTCTTTCACTTAAAAGGGTCCTTCTGATCTTACACTGGGGGCCATCAGACAATCCAGGATAATTTCCCCATCTCAAGATACTTAATCACATCCGCAAAGTCTCCTTTGCCATATAAGGTGACATTCACAGGTTTGGGGGATTAGAATGCACACATTTTTGGGGAGGTCATTATTCTGTGTACCATACCTCCTTTTCTTCCCCCATTTCTTTACGGTGACTGTCACTGCCTCCACACTTGGCCACAGAAGTAGATAGATAGGCTGTACATCTGAGAGCAGCAAGGTCCCCATCCCACAAAATAGAAAAATACAACAATCAATGGGCACTTGGAGTAATAATACTGACCATGTTGGTCATAAGTTACTGTTCATTCTAGGCTTGCCACGTGCCAGTGCTTTGCATAAATTAAAGGTGCCACTATCCCCACTTCACAAGTGAAAATCTGAGGCCCAGCAAGGTTCTGTGATTTTTTCCAGTGTCATATAGATAGGAACAAGTAGAGGAGCCAAAGTTAGAACTGGGGTTTTCCCCACAGGCTGTGCCCTTAGGTACTGCTTCAGGTTATGATGATGACCCCCAGAGGTGATAGGGGACACTTCCTCAGAATAGATTATTTATGGAGCTAGAACTGTAGGATAGATTTTAAGGTCTGTTAGTGGCCAAATCACTATCATTTATGGGCCTACAGAGAAGGTGTTTGACTCCACCTCTCTGTTTCAGCCTCTGATATTCTTTCTCTTTTCTTCCTCCTTCCCTTCCCCTCTCTCTTTCTCTTTATCTCTCTCTGTTTCTGTCTCTCTCACTCTCTCTTTCATACAAACAGGTCATGGTATCTTCTGTTTGTGGTTTAATCTACATAACTCAGGATTATGACCCTCAACACACCTGGACATGCCTCAACAGACAAGCTCAACAATCTTGTCCCCACTTAAAGTGACCTTGGTTATTGAGGGTGAGCCAGAGGCAGCCAGGGAGAGTGGAAATTTCCACTGGGCATCTGTGGGGGTTTGGGGGTGGGCAGCTAAGTGTGAATGGTGATGTTTGGACCAGGACTTCTGGAGACTTCAACACATCTGTTCCCAAATCTCCTCTCATAGGCCCCCAGGCCTGTCCTTTCACCCCAGGAGCTTCTTTAGCCCCTTCTCCCAGCTCTATTCATTAGGTCTGTTAACCCCTCTCACTTCCATTTATGTCCTCCCTCCAAGCACCCAACCCAGCCTCAGAGGAGCCCTTCATGACCTTCCCTGCTCCCTGCAAGCATAAAGCATTGTGCAGGACAGACATAGCTCTTCCCTGACATAGGGATCTGTCATAAAGTCTCTGTTACAGCAGAACTGAAAATCTCAGGGATCCAGGTGAAACTCTGGACTCAGACTGGGAGTCCAAGATGATTCCCCCCAGAGCTGAAGGGGATGAAGAGGAGTATTTCTGAGAGGAGGAAGTGAGGTGAGTGTCCTGTCAGGAGTTGATTTAAAAAATTTTATGTATTGATTGATTTTGAGAGAGAGAGAGAGAGAGAGAGAGAGAGAAAGAGAGATTGGTTGACTGACTTGCTGTTCCACTTATTTATGCATTCACTTGTTAATTCTTGTATGTGTCCTTACTGTGGATTGAACCTGCAACCTTAGTGTATCAGGACAATGGTCTAACTACCTAAGCTACTGGGCCAGGGCCATGAGTTATAATGATACTGTGTGGGGTTGGGTTAGTGAACACAGAGAAGACACCCTGGGAAGGACAGGGTAGTATGAACATGAAGAATGCCCCAGCTGCTGTCCTCATAGGCTTTGGCATCCTAACCCTAGATGGATGACTCAAGCCAGTTGCCTTCTCTGGGCTTGAGGGTTCTTACCAGGGACAGGGTTTTCTACCAAGGGGCCTAGTGAGGGTTAAGTAAGATGGCTCCTAAGAAGTGCTTGAGATTGGCCATTAAAGAGAAGGAAACCCTGCCATTTACAATAATATGGATGGACCTTGAGGGCATTTTGCTAAATGAAATAAATCAGACATAGAAAGACAAATACTGTATGATCTCATTTATATGTGGATTCTAAAAAAGCAATTCATAAAAACAGAGAAAAGATTGGTGGTTGCCAGAGGTAGGAGGTGGGGGATGGGGAATGAGTGAAAAGGGTCAAAACATATAAACTTTCAGTTATAAGATAAATAAGTTCTGGAGATATAATATACAACATGGTGACTATAGTTAACAATACTGTATTGTGTGTTTGAAAGTTGCTAAGAGAGTAGATCTTAAAAGTTCTCATCATGAGAAAGATTCTATGTGAGGTGTATTTCTTTTGTAGTCATTATTTACTCTACTGTTTGATATTAATAGTTCATGATCAGTGCCACAATCTGCTCCTGATCTCATCTTGGCAGAGAGAATACAGCTTTTCCATCTCCTGCTTCCAATTACATAGTCTATTTGATTTCAATATTGGCCATCTGGTGATGTCCATGTAAACACTCATCTGTTTGGTTGTTTGAAACACGTGTTTGTGACAGACAGATGGTTGGCTTTACAGAAAATCCACAAACCCATCTCCTGCTTCTTTTCTGACCCCTAGTCAAAATTTTCTGACAACATTTGATTCTGCTTTATTTCCTACATTTGCATTTCAATCACCTATAATTATCAGTGTGTCTTGTTTTGGTATGTGATCAATTTCTCCTTGGATACTTGCATAAAATCTTCCAATTTCATCTTCAGCAAACATTATATAAATTTATACAATATGTCAATTATATTTCAGTAAAGTTGAAAAGAGAAATATTTAGAAAACTGCCAATTGCATAGATCTATGATTACCTAAAGCAAAGTTATTCTTTATATTTAAATGTAAAAGTTTCATAACTTTTTACCATGTCTCATCAGATCTCAGATATTACAGTGTGTGATGATACCATTATTTTAGGTAATTGTTAAGAAAGAAAAGATGCCGCCATCTCATCTCAATAACTATAAGATGTATTCCTGATTTCTGACATGTTGAAATGTAAAAAGGGCATTTTAGAATTGAGGAAAATATGGTATTTTTGTTGTTTATTTTTACGGTTACCTTCTGTGGTAATCTATTGTATAGTGATAAAATCTCTTCTTTTTAAAATATTTATAAAGGACAAAAGTGATTTTGTTTAATGGAAAATTTGAGATGACCGTACTGGTCTGAATGGAGTCCTGGCCCTCCAGCCTCTTGCAGCTTTTCAGAAGGATCTTTCTGGGGTCAGGAGCATAGAAATTCATACTGCATGGTGCCCACACTGAGGGCACTCTGGATGCCCAACTCCAGGATGGAAGGGGGAAGGGTTAATTTACCAAATAAACATCTGTTCAGGGATGCCCACACAATGTCAGGCACATCCTGACTGCTGGAAACTTGGCTGTCACACAAGCATCACACAAACCCTCAGATGTCCCACAGTCTGGTGAGGAAGGCTGACGCAAACACAGCACAACAAAAGAAAAACAAAATTTATCTGCAGTATGTGGTTATAAGGATGAAACCGTGGATCCAGATAGCCTTGGTTCAAATCCTGACTCCATGATCTCCCAGCTCTGTGACCTCTGGCAGGTTACTAAACCTCTGTTTCTCAGGTGCCTTGTAAAATGGAGAAAACGACACTACCTATCTCATTAGCTTGTTGTGAAGAATATTACATGAGTTAACATTTGTAAAGAATTTAGAACAAGTCCTGAAATATAATAGATTTTCAATAAGTACTTGCTAATGAACAAGTTTTATAGTATTGAATTAGAAGCTCAGCCCATGGAAATTCAAAAAGGGACATAGGGGAAGAAGACATAATGGTCTCCTTTGTAAAGCGGATGACCCTTCAAAGTTTATTGTGCCTGTTTCGTTTCACTCTTTCTTAAAGTGTAGTCCTAGGGCTAAGTCCCCATTCCTTATCAGGGGGCCTGTCCCCTCACCCATTCTGGATATCACTCCTGTTAATGTGGCCCCAGGCTCTAAGATTTCCCTGTGGCTCCCAAATGTCCATTCTCAAACTGACACAGAATCCCCTTCTCCTACTATATAAGGGCCCAACTGGGTGTCAGGACCTCACCCTAGGCCCCATGAAGGGCACCCCAGGAGGCCTGAATCCCCCCAGACTATTAGGATCTGGGAATCCTTGTCCTCTCAATGTCAGTCTGGATGAGCTTCTCATTGTATCTTGATCCAAGTCATAAAGGTAGATGTCAACCCATTGCATTTGTGAATGAGTGACTGAAACTGGAAGGAATGACTTATCCTCTCTCAGGCTCCTGAGCTAGTCCTCCCCAAGCTCACTCATCTGAGATAGCCCTGGTAGTGGTGTGGAGCCAGATCTGAGGTCAACACAGGCCAGTCCCCACTCTTCCCACAGGGATCAGGCCTCTTGGAGCCAGACAATTCTCTGCACACACATATATTCCACTTGCTTGTTCCTGTTAACATCCTGCCCTGTAAAAGGCCCTCCCCCTCACCCCTGCAGGTACACACAGGTCCAGTCATTTTGCATCATGTCCAGGAGGTGCTCTGTGATATAACATGAATTCTGCTTATTTATTTCACTGTGTATGTCACTGACTAAAAGTAGTCATTTAGAGTCCCCCTTCATGCCCCACCCTGCAGTTGGCTTGTGCCATCCTTGTGCACACAGATATGTGCACATATGTGTTTCTTTAGCACACACTCTTAGACGTGGAACTGCTGATTCAAAGGAGTCAGTCATTCAATAAACAGCTAACAAGTGCCTGCTGTAGACATTGGGGAGATATCAAGGAACTAGAAAGCCACACGTTCCTGCTTTGGTGGAGCTGACATTCCAGTAGAGGGTGTTTCCAGTTTTTATATATTTGTTTGTTTGTTTTTAAAAGATTTGATTTATTTAATTCTAGAGAGGGGAAGGGAGGGAGAAAAACATCAATGTATAGTTACCTCTCACATGACCCGTACTGGAGACCAGGCCTACAACCCAGGGATGTACCCTGACTGGGAATTGAACCAGTGACCCTTTGGTTCGCAGGCCAGTGCTCAAGCCACTGAGCCATTCTAGCCAGAGCCCAGTTTTAATTTTTATAGATGCTGCTACATTGCTATGCAATTACTGACATCTTTAGCCCACTTCTGAGGCAGGAGCTTTGAGGAAGGTGGATGCACTCCTTAGCCTTGGCTCTCTGCAAGATTTCAGGGTTAGGGCCTGGGATGGCCAATTTGGGGAGGAGGGTGTGGAGTAGGGGGAGACTGGGATGGAAGGGTCCAGGGAGTGGGTGGAGGCAGAGAAGGAACGATGCATAGGTCATTTGCATCAAAGCTTCCTTAATCACACCACTAGGGGCCTATGGGAGTTAGGGATGAAGGATCTAGGATAAAATGGTCCTCATCTTATACCACTGCAGGAGGCAGAGAGAGGGAGCAGTCCCCTCTGGGAGGTACCACTGGGTAGGGGGTGTCTATTTTGGAGTAAACCGTTGTGAGGGTTGCGGGTGGTGGTGGTGGGGGACTAAGAGCTATTACCACCCTCTTGAAGGGGGTTTCCACACAAATCCCTGATGGGTCAGGAATGGCATTACCTTCACCGTCCGCAGCCCTCACCCATCCTCCAGGTTCCCATTAGAGTCCCAAACAGGTATTCAGTATTGAACTGGGATTTACATCTCTCTTAGGCCTCGGTTGCTGCCTCGCAGGTTCTTCCCTTCAAGGGAATGATTTTAAATCAATGGTAGGGACAAGCGATTGGATCGAAGGAGTGAGAGGAAGGCCTTAAGGCTTGTTTTGGAATCTGATTGGATAAGGCAGGCTGTAGCCTCTCCCAAACTTTTCCTCAGTGTAGAAGAGACTTACCAGGGTTTGAGCGCGGAACTTCTATTGGCCATTGGTTTGATGCAGGCGTGATGGTGGCCTAACCAGAGTTCTGTGTTGCCGAGGCTGGCCTTTTGTGATTCAGTATGGGTTAGAATCCAGTCTCCGTGCTTTAGTATGTTCACTTGTCAAAGGGCTGAAGATGGAACTCCTGCAGCAGAATTCACAGAAATCACTGGTTTGTAGCTATGCTCTGTCTCTTAGGTGTCGCGGTGACGGGGCCTGCCCTGCATGAGCTGTCTCCTGTTCCCCATTCAAACCCTAAATTCAATCACAACCCCAGCAGGTGCATCTGCCTCCTTTTAGTGTATGCACGCATGCATTTCCTCTATTACTAAAGTTGCATCTTCAGAGGTTTGGTGAAATTTCACAGAAGCCAATTTATTCAGCAGAAATCCTGCCTTGGTGGAGGGACCCTGACTGAAGGATGGTAGTCCTTAGGCAAATGCAATCTCCAATAGTTGGTGGTTTTTCTATTCAGTATTTTCCCATGGAGGCTTTCTTTTTATAATTCCAGACATACATTAAAGACCTGGAACCAGGTTTATCTTGAAACTGTACTGCAATCTAGTTTTAAAACACAACACACAACCGTGTGGGAAAATACATTTGCCCATGATACCTCAGATAAGATTTTAATCTCCAAAATATATAAAGAACTCAAAAGAGTCCACACCAAGAAGACAAACAATCCAATGAAAAATGGGCAAAGGACCTGAACAGGCACTTCTCCAAGGAGGACATCCAGAGGGCTGAGAGACATATGAAAGGATGCTTAGCATCACTAGCCATCAGAGAGATACAAATTAAAACCACACTGAGATATCACTTCACACTGGTAAGAATGGCCTTCATTCACAAATTGACAAACAAGTGTTGGTGAGGTTGTGGAGAAAAGGGAACCCTAGTGCACTGTTGGTGGGAATGCAGACTGGTGCTGCTACTGTGGAAAGCAGTGTGGAATTTTCTCAAAAAACTAAAAATGGAACTGCCTTTTGACCCTGAAATTCCACTGCTGGGAGTATACCCAAAGACTCCTGAAAAACCAATTCAAAAAACCCTATGCACTCCAACATTCATAGCAGCACAATTTATAATAGGCAAGTGCTGGAAACAGTCTAAATGCCCTTCAGCAAATGAGTGAGTCAAAAAACTGTAGTACATTTACACAAAGGAATACTGTGCAGCAGAAAGAAAGAAGGAACTCCTAGCTTTTGTAACAGCATTGATGGAACTAGAGAGCATTATGCTAAGTGAAATAAGCCAGGTGGTGAAAGACAGATACCATATGATTTCACCTATAAGTGGCACCTAATCAACAAAACAAACAAGCAAGCACAATAGAACTGGAAACACTGAAATAGAGGACAAACAGCCCTGGCTGTTGTAGCTCAGTGGACTGAGTGCAGGCTTGAGAACCAAAGGATCACTGGTTCTATTCCTAGTCAGGGAACATGCCTGGGTTGCAGGCCAGGTCCTCAGAAGGGGGCGTGGGAGAGGCAACCACACATTGATGTTTCTCTTCCTCTCTTTCTCCTTTCCTTCCCTAATTTCTGAGAATAAATAAAATCTTAAAACAAATCAGACAGTAACTAGGGGGTAGGGAGATAATGGGGGAAAGAAAGAGAAGGGTCATTAGGGAACATGTATAAAGGACCTATGGACAAAGACAATGGAGGGTAGAGGATTGAATGTGGGAGGTGGGCGTGGGTAGAACAGAGGGAGAGTAATAGGGAGAAAATGGGGACAATTGTAATTGAACAACTTAAAAAAAAGACACAACATAGTCCTAACTAGTGTGGGTCAGTTGGTAGGGCTTCATCTTACAAAGTGAAAGGTTGCCAGTTTGATTCCTAGTCAGGGCATATGCCTACGTTGTGGGTTTGGTTCTGGCTGGTGTGTGCAATTTTTCTCCCTCACATCAATATTTCTCTCCCTCTCTTTCTCCCTCCCTTCATCTCTCTCTAAACACACACACACACACACACACCGCAAATCTTTATCTAAAGGCAACAACAAACGCTTGTGTTGGCAGCACATACAAGGCCTGTCCAGAAAGTATCCAGCTACGTAATATGAAAAATAGAGACATTTATTGAAGAAGACACAAACTACAAGAAGCATTGTACATAGGGCAATGATGCCTCAGTCCCCTTCAAAGTAGTCACATTGGGACCTCACACAGTTCTCCCAGCACCTCTCCTACTGTTCAAAACACTGCAAAATCCACCCTGGCTGGTGTAGCTCAGTGGGTTGAATACAGGTTGCAAACCAAAGGGTCACTGGTTCGATTCCCAGTTAGGGCACGTGCCTGGGTTGTGGGCCAGCTTCTCACTATGGGGCATGTGTGAGGCAACCACACATTGATGTTTCTCTTCCTCTCTCTCTCTCCCTTCCCCTCTCTCTAAAAATAAATAAATAAAACCTAAAAAATCCCCCAAAATAACAACAACAAAAAAACACTGCAAAATCCTTTGTTGAAATTGCCATCAGCTACCCCATTGTATTTTCCTGAATTCATCAACAGTCTGAAATCTCTTCCCTTTCAAAGGTAGTTTTGGTAAAAGCCAGAAGTCTCAGGGCACCAAATATGGGCTGTAAGGGGGCTAAGTCACCAATGTTTCACCAAAAAAATTCTACATGAGATGTGATGCATGAATGGGCATGTTGTCATGATGAAGCTGCCAATCACCAGTTTTCTTTCATTATTTTTTCAAATAAGTTTTTAATTTCTTGCTCTTCCTCTTCTCCTTCTGGCATCCCTATGATTTGGATGTTGGCAAGTTTGGAGATCTCAGAGGTTCCTAAGCCTATCCTCATTTTTAAAAAATTCTTTTTTCTTCTTGCTGTTCTGGTTGAATGCTTATTTCTTCCTTATGTTCCAAATTGTTGATCTGAATCTTGACTTCCTCCCGTACAATGATGGGTCCCTGTAGATTTTTCTTTACTTAACTTAGTGTAACCTTCATTCTTCTTTTACGTTGTTGCCATACTCAATGAGTTCTTTGAACATGTTGATCACCAGTATTGTGAACTCTGCATCTGATAGGATGGTTATTTCTGTTTCATTTAGTTATTTTTCTGGGGTTTTGTTCTGTTCTTTCATTTTGGTCATATTTCTTTGTCTCCTCCATGTGTTTGTTTCTGTGTATTAGGTAGAGCCACTTTGACTCCCTGTCACAGTAGTGTGGCCTATTATAGGAAAAGTACCTGTAAATTGTGTGGTGCAGAGCTTTAGGTAATTGCTAGGGTGGGGCAACCAACTTTGCCACTTTGTGGCTCTGGTGTGGAGGAGGGCTTAGAGAGGGGATAATGCTGCTGCCTGGCTTCTGGAGTTTGCCAAGCATTCTCCCCACTTCAGTCACTTCACCCACTTCCCATATGTATCTGGCACCCTTTCAGCTTTTGCCTTGGTGCTGAATCCCAGAGTAGGTTGGTTAGTGTACATTCTAAGACTGCACAGGCCCTTTAAATGGAGTCTCCTGAAAAGCTGGCACTTTCTTCCACTGCCCCAACCCCTACTGTTTTTTACAGCCAGAAGTTATGGGGATTTATCTTCCTGGTGCTGGAGCCCTGGGCTGTTCAGTCTGGTCTTGGACTGGGATCACTCACTCCCAAGGTATCTCTCCTGATTTTTATCCATCATATATGAATGTGGGATCATCCATTCTACTGCCACTGGCACCTCTCCATGACACACCAAGTCTCTGTGTTTCTCCATTCATTTCCACCACTCTGCCCCTCCTACCCATCTGGATATATGTGGCTTCTTTAAATCCTTGGTTGTTGGACTTCCATACAACTCAATTTTCTGATGGTTCTGGGTGTTATTTGTTTGAGATCTAGTTGTAATTCTTTCTGTGGTTGCACGAGGAGGCAATGCGTCTTGACCAGAAATACCTTGACCTATACCTTCATCTTGACCAGAAATTAGATCCAAGTAGATTTTCAATTTCTTGCTGTTTCTCTTCTCCTTCTGACATCCCTGTGATGTGAATGTTTGAATGCTTGAAGTTGTCCCAGATGCTGTTTACACCATCGTAGTTTTTTTTTTAAATTATTTTTTCTTCTTGTTGTTCTGCATGGTTGTTTTTTCTTCCATACATTCCAAGTTATTGATTTGATTCTTGGCTTCATCCACGCTACAGTTGTTTCTCTGTAAATTGTTCCTATTTCAGTTAGTGTAGCCTTCATTTCTGACTGGATCTTTTTTATGCTGTTGAAGTTCTCACTAAGTTCCTTGAGCATCCTTGTAACCAGTGTTTTGAACGCTGCCTCTGATAAATTTCTTATCTCCATTTTTAGTTCTTTTCCTGGAGTTTTGATCTGTTTTTTTTTTTTTTTCATTTGGGCCATATTTCCTTGTCTCTTCATTTTGGCAGCCTCCCTGTGTTTGTTTGTATGTGTTAGGTAGAGCTGCTATGATTCCTTGTTTTGGTAGCATGTCCTAATGTAGTAGGTGTCCTGTAGCATACAGTGGCACAACCTTCCCTATCACCCAAGCTGGGTATTTGAGATATGTCCTTTGTGTGGGCTGAGTACACTCTCCTCTTATAGTTGAGCCTTGATTGTTGTTGGCAGGCCAATTGGAGGGATTTATCTAGGCTAGTCAGCTGCAAGGACTGGCTGTGACCACCAACCTCTGCCCTTTGTGGAGGGTCAGTTGAACAGGCGTATGGTGGTGTTGCTCTGATGTAGTTTGTAGCTGTCCATTGGGTGTATGGACCCTAGGGTTTCCTGGGTAGTGCAGGCCATGGTCAACCCCCACCTGTGTTCTGTCCAGGGCCACACTGCCTGGGTTATAAAGCAATTTGAGATGGGTACTACTTGTGTTGGGCTTAGAGATACCCAGGTGAAGCCATGCTGTTAACCTAGGCTGGCTGTTGCCAGTGTCTGGCCTGGGGACACTTAGCAAGAGGTACATGGCCTAGGAGCTCACTGAGGCTGGCTGTTTCTTGTTTGAGAGGATTTAGGAAGTTGTGAAGCATGAGCCAAGACCAGCCATTCATATGGAAAAAATGTCTGTTAACACCTTGGGTGGGCCCATGAATTGGGTTGGACAGTCTTTAGGGATCTTAAAGGGAGGACAGTGTTAACCAGGTTGATGGAGTCTCAGATATGGCACCTGCTCAGTAGCTCTGAAAAGGGACAGTGGCCTCTGCCCACCTTTCTGTCAGGGAGAAATATGTCCCCTAGTTCTTGCCTTGATGCCAGACACTTCATTTCCTCCCTGTATGCCACTGGTGTCTTTCAAGCTCCTACTCCAGTGCTGGAGCTCAGAGGGAGTGAGTCTTAGTAGGTGAATCTGTGTGTAGGTTCTTTAAGGGGAACTGCTTGGGACTTCAGAAGTTTCTTCCACTGACTGGTTTTTACAGCTAGAAGTTATGGGGACTTATCTTCCTGTCACTGGAACCCTGGGCTAGGGTGCCTAGTTTGGGGCTGGGACTCCTCGCTCCTGAGATATCCCTCCCAAATTTTTATCCACCACATGCATGTGTGGGACAAGCCTGTTCTGCATCTGTACCCCTCCTACCAGTCTGGATGGGTGTAGTTTCTTTTATTCCATAGTTCTTAGATTTCCATTCAACTCGATTTCTGATGGTTCTGAGTGATGGTTGTTCTATAGTTTAGTTGTAATTTAGATGAGGTTGTGTGAGGAGGTGAACCATGTTTACCTATGCTGTCATCTTGACCAGAAGTCTACCAATTTTTATTTCTTAATCTCTTCACTTTTTTCACCCAGACCCCCAAACCCTGTCCCCTTAGCAACTGTCAGTCTGTTCTCTATATATATGAGTCTGTTTCTATTTTGTTTGTTTACTTTGTTCATTAGATTCCACATATAAGTGAAATCATATGATATTTGTCTTTCTCCATCTGATTTATTTCACTGAGCATAATACCCTGTAAGTCTACTTATGCTGTCTCAAAAGGTAAGAGTTCCTTCCCCTTTTATGGCTGAGTAGTATTCCCTTGTATATACTAGTCTGTTGATGGGTACTTGGGTTGCTTCCATATCTTGGATATTGTAAATAATGCTGCAATGAACATAGGGGTGCATATATTTTATTGCTTATTGTTTTGGATTTTTTTGGATATATACCCAGAAGTGGAATCACTGGGTCATGCAGCAATTCCACTTTTTATTTTTTGAGGACCCTACAAACTGTTTTCCACATTGGCTTCACCAGTCTGCATTTTCACTACCAGCGCACTAGGGTTCCCTTTTATCCACATCCTCACCAACACTTGTTGTTTATATATTGATGATAGCCATTCTGACAGGTGTGAGGTGGTATCTCATTGTGGTTTTAATTTATGTTTCTTTGATTAGTGATGTTGAGCTCTTTTCATATGTCTTGGCAATCTGCATGTCTTGGGGAAGTGTTTATTCAGGTATTCTACCCAGTTTTTAATTGGGTTGGTTTTTTTAGAGTAGTTTTTGTCAACCCTGGCTTTCCACTGGATCTGGGGTTCAGACTATCTGGAGTTGACAATGGCTGGTTTAGAACATATATTACCAATAGACTTGATAAAATGTTACTGGCATTAAAAATGGCAAGATATGAAGCTCTTACCATTTTAAAGTCAGCCAGCTTATTGCAGATTAGTAGATCAGACAATTTTGGAAGGTCCTGTTTGAGAGAAATGAAACACAAGCTAACCATTTGTAGATAGTAAAGAAGAGAGAGCTAAAGGGGCATTACAGCTTCAATTTACAGCCTTGCAGGTTTACCTCATGTGATTAAAACTAACCAGAGACTTTGGCAATTATGTTTTCTAAGTCCTTAGAATAATAGCAAAAGGGAAGGGAAGAAGGGAAACATAACTCCTAAATTTAATGTACTGTATAGTCCTTACAATATCATTTCAAATAGTTTATTACACAAAGTAGCCTGTGATACCTTCTCATGTCCTTTATTTAGGTCTCCATCAGCATTTAACAGTCATAACTAGTGGACTAAGATACCAGGACAGAAGATATTGAAGGTCCATTTTGTACAGTTGTCCAGAAGGATATGCATTCAGGAAGGCTGCAAAAGTTAGAAGACATGCCTCAATCATCACAATAGACAAGTAGAAAATGTGATCCTAAAGAGAGTCATAGCACTTTTTACAAGTGCACAATTCTGTATGTTAGTATAATTCACAAAATTGTGTAACCATCACTATTATCTACTTCTAGACACTTTTACCATCCTCCAAAGTAACCCTGTACCCATCAGCGGTCATTCCCCATTCTCCTCTCCTTCCAGGCTCTGGCAACCACCAATCTATTTTCTATTTCTATGGATTTGCTTATTCTGGCCATTTTATGTGAATGGAATTGTACAATATGTAGCCTTTTGTGTTTGGCTTCTTTCACTTTTTAAAAAAAATATTTATTTATTTATCTTTAGAGGGGAAGGGAAGGAGAGAGGGAGAGAAACATCAATGTATGGTTGCCTCTCATGCGTCCCCCGCCGGGAACTGGCCCGCAACCCAGGCACGTGCCCTGACTGGGGATCGAACCGCGATCGTGTGGTTTGCAGGCCTGCACTCAATCCACCGAGCTACACCAGCCAGGGCTGGCTTCTTTCACTTTGCATAACATTTTCAAAGTTCAACCATGTTGTACCATGTATCAGTACTTCATTCTTTATTATGTCTGAATAATATTCCATTGTATAGATATTGATAAACCACATTTTGTTTATCCATTCATTTAGGCTTGTTTCATTTTTGGCTCTTGTGAATAATGCTGCTGTGAGCATCTGTGTACAGGTATTTTTGTGTACATAGATTTTCATTTGCTTTCAGTGTAAGCTAGGAGTAGAATGCTGGGTCAAATGGTAACTCTATGTTTAACTTTTTGAAGAACTGCCAAAGTGCTTTCCACTGAAGATGCACCATTTTACATTCTTACCAGCAATGTAGGAGGGTTCCCATTTATCTCTCTCTTTACCAACATGTATTATTTTCTGTCTTTTTAATTATAGCCTTCCTAGTGGGTGTGAAGTAGTATTTCAATGTGATTTGGATTAGCATCTTCCCCAATGACTAAGGATGTTGAGCATCTTTTCATGTGCTTTTTGGCCATTTGTATATCTTTTTTTTGACATATATCTGTTCAGGTCCTTTGACAAATCACCACCAAATCAATCTGCTGGGCAAGCTGAACTGCAGCATCTGCAGTAATTGACCCCAAACCATCAAGAGTTTATCAATTGCTTCTAGCTTCCCTATTTTTGGCCCCAGCTTCCATCTCTGGACTGTCCATAGGAAGACAAATATACTCTCCAAACCAATCACACAAACTGTCCAGTTTTAGAGGTGTTCAATTAGCCCACCTCTAGCTTTCCCTGCCAACAATCTCTAATCAGGCATGAGAAACTGAATATAGAAAATGACAATGGCCAGACCATATGTAAAAATAGAACTCTGACCCACAACCTGCTGCAACTTTCTCAGTAAACCCACCAGTTAACCACAATAAACATCCCAGGAAGCCAGACTGCTGTAAGTCAGACTCTCAGAAAGCAAATTGCTATCTCTAGTGACAATCTAGGAAACTAAACTATAACTTCTGTGACAATTGGCCCCAAATGTCAAGGGCTTGATTAATAACTGACAGTTTCCCTAATTTTTGTCCCTGCTTCCTTCCATCTTGGACCAACAGAAGAAAACCAAATCTGCTCCCCTAATCAATCACACAGGACACCTGTTTCTATTTAGCCCCCCTCCCCAGGCCAACAGCCTCCAATCTGCACACCTGAGGCCTTCCTATTTTCCCCCACTATGTATAAAGCTTTTCCACTTCCCTGTCTGCCTTTCAGTCTCTGTCAAACACAAGTGATGGCAGCTAAGTTCTTGCTATAGCAAGCTTGGAATAAATAGCCTTTGCTTTTCTCATTTGGTTGGTCTTCATTTATTTCTGTAGGGCACACCTGGAACCTTCTGTTTTTTCACTATAAAGCTTTCTTAGTTCACTGCCTGCCTTTGAATATCTACCACACACAAGTGATGGTGGCTGACAACACCCTTGCTATAACAAGCTCTGTATAAATAGCCTCTTTTTGTTCTCATTTGGGTGATCTTCATTTAGTTCCATAGGAAGTTTGCCAGATAAAATGTAGGATGCCCAGTTAAATTTGAATTTCAGATAAACAACAAACAATTTTTAGCATAACTATGTTCTAAATGTTGCATAATTGTGATTTGCTAAGTCTGGAACCCTAAGCACATGTAAACATTTAAGTCCACACAGAATTCTCAGGTATCAGATACTGGCTTTCTTAACACAATACAGTTAAATAATTCTGCTCAGCTGAGACTTTGTTTGTTAATTGCCTGTAAATGACATTTATATTTTGGTTTGTTGTGTTGTGTTTCTGTACCAGACCAGAGCTTACCCTCCAGTTAATACACGTTTTGATCTGTCTTTATCAAGCTGGGGGACTTTCAAATTATCTGGGTTTTAGCACCAAACAATACAAGTCATTTTATTCTAAAAGCTTTTTTCTCCATGTGTGTTAATTAGAGTCATTTCAATGGTCTTTGATGTCAGTTTCCTCTGCTCTTCAATCTGAGTAATGTTAATTCAGTCGTGGAAATCCCTGGAGATTTTATTCAGGCTTCATTGTTTATTTATTTTTGCCCTGACCAGATGGCTCCAGGTTCCTGTGTCTGCGCAGGAGTCTTTTGAGTTATCCTGTTTATCTTGTCCAGTGCCCAAGGTAAGTGGTGATCCTCACAATGCAAGATGAGCCATTTACTATGACTGCTGCTTGGATGCCATAACAAGAATTATCAGATTTAATATGTTTTCTAGACTTCATAACAAAAGCTGGGAAATATTTTTTGGTGCAGCCACTGTAAGGGCAGCAGCTGACAGGACTCAGCAGAGAGGGAGGAAACTGTACAGGGGTCTCTGAAGACCCCTGACTGAACCCTTGTTTGCCTCTTAGAAGATGGCCATGAAAATGATGAGCAGATTATCTTTAATGAAACTAATAAGCAGGCAAAAGAAGATGTGATGTTCAATGAATCAATAAATCAAAACTGAAAAATGCAACATTTCACTGTGAGATTGAGGAATTCAATTCATCCAAAGGGAACACTCGTCTTTGGTTAAAAAGTAATTCCCATATAACGAAAGCTCATATCAGCCCAGGCTAAAGCTGAATATGCTCTGGTTAGTGTAGGTTTTAAACCTTGAAAAACATGCTGGAAGCCACCCGATACAGAGATTTATGGCATTTGGACTTATACACATTGCACACACATACACACCAGAACACATACTATCCAGGAATTATGTGCTGCAAGACTCATAATTAACAGATTGTCAAATTGTTGGTTCTCATTCCTAGATCAGTTCCTTTTATGGCCTACCCATGCAGTGAAGAATCCAAACAGACTCTAAAAGCGGGGAGAGCTACTTGGCTTCTATTTTGGAGAGCCCAAATCAAGAATTTCTGACTTTTGAGGCCTAACTAGCCTACCTTGTACCTTATTTTGACTGTCCCTAGGGAACCCAAAGGCAAAAAAGCAGTGTGCTTGCCTCATAAACCAATTAAAAGCTTTTTGCCTGCAAAAGCAATTATAGCACAATCCTGTCCATGACGAGTGTTTTTATAAAGTTAAAAACATGCAGTTGAATAGTGGGAAAATGAATTTGGGAATACTTTCCTGATTTATCCTAGACCTTGAAAGCTGAGAACTGTGACAGGTAGATGAGTTCTGTGTGTGTTTAGGAGGGGAATGAGTCAGGGGAGCGTGTAATGGTACATTCAGTGTAAACAAAGGCAGAAACCAGAAATAGCAAAGAATGTTTATGAAACTGGGAACAAAGTGGTGTTTTGCAACATGATTACAAGTGGGGCTGAGGGAGAATGAAGAATAGAAAGGCAATATCAATGGTAGATAACCAGAATTATAATAACAACTACCATATATTGCCGGCTTTATTCTGGCACTTTTCTAAATGCTTTTTACCCATTATCACATTTAAAGCACACAACTTGCTGAAGTATGTATTGTTATTCCTATTTTACAGGTGAGGAAACTGAGGCACAGAGAGGTTCTATAACTCAAGGTTTCAATGTTGGAAACTGGCCTGTAACACCTGATGCTGAGAAACTCTGTTGGGCATCAGAAGAACCTAAAATGAGGGGTCTGATTATCTAGTCAGTCTGCCTTTTCTCCTTCATACCTTCCTGCATTCTTGTATTAAGTACCCTCACCCTCCTTTGGCTTTCCACAGTCTACTGAAATTGTTAAGCCCCCCCCCCCATGGCCATGTTCTTGAAGTATTGGTTCATGTATGTATTTTATCTCCTAACTCATCCTCTATTTCCTTAAAGGAAGGGATTTTGTCTGTACTTTTGTATCCTCCTCAGAAGAGGGAGATTAACTAACACACACATGATTAATTGATTAGGATTTCACCAAGCATTTCACTTAAGTTCTTTTCTATTTGTAATTCTTGTAATGCTTGTTGACTGAAGTTGAATGCCTTCATCATCAATTTCATCTAGGAAGGCATCTTTTCTGCATATATGCCCAATGCAGTGCTGGGCATGGGTACTTTTGTATTGTGCATTTCCATTTACAAGATGATGAAACTAATGTTCATAGATGTTAGGTAATAAGTGCCAAAGAATAACCCAAAGACATATTGTTAATTATTATTGCAATGATTTACTTGAACACAAGAACTAATAGCTGATTTTATCTAATGAAGTATTTATCTGCAAGAGAGATGAATGAGGAAAGAAGGAAAATCACAACCGTATTTGGAGATGGTAAACTTTCCTTTTCTCTCATTGGATGAGCAGGCAATCAGCAAAGGGCCAAATGGGAAAATGGGGTGTTCTGCTCTTGAGCAGCAGACTGTGTTCTTAAGAAAACAAATTAAGTTTTTTATGAATTCCCCAGAAGACCTTGGGAGTTTAACTCTGAGCAGTGTGGGATGGGTTGTGTGTATATGCTACATCTGCCACTATCTTCGGTGAGCACTTCCATCTTAGCTCTGCCAGCCCTGTACTAGTGACTTTCCCAGAATTTCTCAACTACCCATCTCAGTCACTCAGCAAACTAACTGGGTCGATCATGAAGGTTCCTCATGGGTTGCTGGTTCCTTTTGAGGTTGATTTTGAGTTAACTGTTGTTTTGGGATCATGGCTCTGTAGCAACATTTAAGATCCTGGTTGTTAGATTCTGGAAGAGGGCAAAAGCCTGAGGATAATCATCATAATAAAAAATATTAGAATCTGTTTTATGTCCAATTTCTTGGTTTGCCTATGCCCAACTAGAAGAGCAATTTACAAGGATTAGTTTGATCAATATTAGGTAAGCAAGTGACTTTTAAATTAATCGATTGATTGTTCCACTTCTAAGGTATTTATTCAGAAACAATAAGATGTGTTACCCATTGCCCAGACTCCAACTTGGCTGGCAAGCAATTAAAACTCCTATCTGATAAATTTATGCTTATCTTTGTACTTCTAATGCTTGAGCTATTTCTTTTGCTACTTGAGCCAGAATCCGATGTAAATGATGGATAACATGATGTTCAGGAGCTTCTAGACTGAATATAAGTCCTTGCACAAATCAGTGAAATAGTGTCTTGGATACTTTCTGGTAAGATAACAGGTCAAAATATTAACAAAACAAGAGCATTGGGAAGTTCTGTTTTGAATACTGGGAAAGGCTGAATGAATGTAATCCAAGTGTTTGGCACATTTTAATGTGGTAGGTACAGGGAATATATTTGATTGATTACATCAGAAGAAAACCCCAGTGGTTGCCCTGGCTGGTGTGGCTCAGTGGATGGAGTTCTGGCCTGAGAATCAAAGGGCTGCCAGATTGATTCTCAATCAGGACACATACCTGGGTTGTGGGCCAGGTCCCTAGTAGCGGGTGTGCAAGAAGCAACCGCACATTGTTGCTTCTCTCCCTCTCTTTCTCTCTCCTTTCCTTTCGGTCTAAAACAAACAAACAAACAAACAAACAAACAAATACATAAAAAAATTTAAAAGCTACCCTTAATTAATAAAAAGAAATAAAATTCCAGTGGTGCACATTGAAAAGGCAAAAATGTATTGCATATGGTATCATTGACACTGGCTCTCATGTACCCATGGATGTACACCCTGAAGTTTAAATGCAGTACTTGTAGTTAAAAGGACCTGAAATGGTTCTTTCCAGAGCAATTCTAAGGAAGACTTTCACTGGAGTTTTTTTTTTGCAGTGAAATTGGAAAATCACATAAAGGTGTATCTAGTGAAACCCTTTCAGAATGTAGCGTGCCCCCATTGAGCATATGATGTCATTTTTGGAGAATATTTGACAAGCTTGAAGTGTTAAAAAGATGGAGCCTGACAGAAGAGGAGTTACTACTGTCTCACAGGCCCTCCTGGAATAATTTTATATGAGGCAGGCCTTTGAGGACTTTGAGATGAAGATCAAATTTATCATTACACTATTGGATAGATTTTTAAGTCAAGGGAAAGTAAACTTTTAAAAAAATTTGGATGATTTTCCTTGTAAATGGTCATTAGCCCATTCATTTTGGCCCAAATATTATGGATCAATATGAACAAGGAAATTTTTGTTTTAATGGGAGTACCTTACACAGTTTCTAAAGTATTTCACCTGTAAAGTGAGATTATCTACCACTAGAGAGTAATGCATATAAGTAGTCCCTCTTATCTGTGGTTTTGCTTTCTGCAGTTTTGGTTACCAGTGGTCAACCAGGATATGAAAATATTAAACGGAAAATCCCAAAAGTAAAAAATTCATACATTTTAAACTGTGTGCCATTCTGAGTACCATGAAGAAATAGGATTCCTGCACTGTTCCACTCTGTCCAGCTGGGGTGTGAATCATCCCAGCAAATCTACACTGTATATTGCTTAGTAGCCATCTTGGTTATCAGGTTGACTGTCATGGAATCATGGTGCTTGTGTTCAAGTGAACCTTATTACACTAAATAATGGCCCCAAAGTGTAAGAGTAGTAGTGATGCTGGCTGGCAATTTGGATATACCAAAGAGAAGTCATAAAAGTAGTTCCTTTAAGTGAAAAGATAAAAAGTCTCAACTTAATAAGGAAAGAAAAATGTTATATGCTGAGGTTGCCAAGATCTACAGTAAAAATAAATCTTTTACATATGAAATTGTGAGGGAGGAAAAAGAAATTCATGCTAGTTTTGTGGTCGCACCTCAAACTGCAAAAAGTATGGCTACAGTATGTGATAAGTTCTTAGTTATGATGAAAAAGGCATTCAATATGTGGGTGGAAGACATGAGAGAAAATGTGTTCCAATCGATGACAACATGTTGTGCCAGAAAGCATTGAACCCTTTAATATTCTCCCGCCCTTAGTTCATGTCCATAGGTTGTACAAAGACTTCAGCAAAGGATTCCCTGAAATAAGTAACCACATTCATGTAACGTTTATTACAGTATATTGTGATAACTACTTTATTTTATTATTAGTTATTATTGTTAATCTCTCACTGTGACTAAATTATAAGTTAAACTTTATCATAGGTAGGTATGTATATAGGAAGGATCATATATCTAGTGTTCAGTACTATTCATGGTTTCAGGCATCCACTGGGGGTCTTGGACCATATCTGCTGTAGATAAGGGGAAATTACTGTATTATCCAGGTGGGAAGAACAAAATCTATTATCTTTTTTACCTGCAGCATAGTATTAGTCTTTTAGCAAGGGAAGACTTTTATCCAAGCATAAAACGTACAAACCATTACTAAAGTGTTGTAGGGGAGGAGAAAACTATTTCTGTCTTCTTAGTTCAGTGCCACGGGAATTGTGAATTAAACTGACAAAAGAAAGGTTGAGAAAACCCAATTCCAAACCCTTTTCTATAGACTTATGTATTTTATTTTATTGTAAGAATATTTTATTGATTATGCTATTACACTTTTTTTCAATTTACCCTTCTGCCTGAACCCCCTAACCCTCCAGCATTCCCCCCCTTAGTTCATGTCCATGGGTTGTACATATAAGTTACTTGAGTTCTCTGTTTCTTATACCAGTTTTGATCTCTTCCTGTCTATTTTATGCCTACTAATTATGCTTCTTCTTCTCTGTACCTTTCCCCACTCTATTCCTTCCTTCCCCCTTCCCCCTGAAATCTCTCCATGTGATGTCCATTTCTCTGATTCTGTTCCTGCACTGGTTTTTTGCTTTATTTATGTTTTCATTGTTTTTCTTTTCTTATAGGTTCATTTGTTGACAGTTGTGAGTTTGTTATCATTTTCCTGTTCATATTTTTATCTTATTTTTCTTAGATAAATCCCTTTAACATTTCATATAATAAGGGCTTCGTGATGATGAACTCCTTGAACTTGACCTTATCTAAGAAGCATGTTATCTGCCCTTCTATTCTAAATGAAAGCTTTGCTGGATTTTAGAGTAATTTTACATGTAGGTCCTTGCCTTTCATGACTTGGAATACTTCTTTCCAGCCCCTTCTTGCCTGCAAGCTTTCTTCTGAGAAACCAGCTGATAATGTTATGGACACTCCTTTCAAGGTAACTCTCCTTTCCTCTTGCTGATTTTAAGATTATTTCTTTATCTTTAATCTTGGGTAACTTAATGGTGATGTGCCTTGGTGTGTTCCTCTTTGGGTCCAACTTCTTTGGGACTCTCCGGGCTTCCCGGACTTCCTGGAAGTCTATATCCTTTGCTAGATTGGGGAAGTTTTCTTTCATCATTTGTTCAAATAAATTTTCTATTTCTTTCCCTTGCTATTCTCCTTCTGGCACCCTTATAATTTGAATATTGGCATGTTTAAGGTTGTCCCAGAGATTCCTCAGCCTCTCTTGATTTTTTTTTTGAATTCTTGTTTCTTCATACTCTTCCAGTTGGATGTTTATTTCTTCCTTTTGTTCCAAATCATTGCTTTGAGTCCTGGTTTCCTTTCTGTCACTGTTGGTTCCCTGAATATTTTGTTGCATTTCATTTTGGGTATCTTTCATTTGTTTTTTCATTTTTTGACCAAGCTCAATCAGTTCTGTGAGCATTATGATTACCAAGTCTTTAAATTCTCCATCATATAGGTTGGCTATTTCTTCATTGCTTAGCTTTCTTTCTGAAGTTTTGCCCTGTTCTTTCATTTGGGTCAAATTTCTTTGTCTTGACATGTCTGGTTGTTCTGGTTGACTGTTTCTTTAATTCTTTGGTTGTTGGAGTTCCACGCAATTTGATTTTCTGGCACTTCTGGTTGTTTATTGATTTTAGATTGGTTGTTATCCTCCTTTTGGTTATGTGAGGAAGTGAAAGGTTTGTACCCATGCCTCCATCTTGGCTGGAACCTCCTAGACTTACATATTTTAAACTCCCCAGGAATATATTAATTCATTTTTATTTAGTCTACTCATTTAAAAACGATCTCTTACCACAGTTCATGACAGTTGTTCCTTATCCTTTTGTCACTCCGCCTGTTCCTAAGGGCCCACTTTTAGGCCATTGCTTCTAATCTGTTGTAGAAAGTGACTAGACAAACAAACTTGTTAGCAAGTTTGGGGAGGAATTTCAAGTCTCAATTAGGGCCCAGGGCAATGGGGTAGTTCAGCTTTAGAGCATAGGCTGTGTTAATGGCTGTTTCTGAGCTCCATTGCTTTGCTTAGACAATTCCTGCCTCCCAACTTTGTAGAAGTGAGTGTCAGACTGGCCTGGCACCCCAGGAGGGTATCATTGTGAACATAAATTTCACCAGAGTCTTCTGCAAGATCCTTGTCTGGGAATATCAAAGAAACACATGACTCTCTTGATTCTTGGGGACTCAATCTAATTTTGTATAGTAAAACCTCCTAAGATCAAAGCAACACATCACACATTCATCACATGTGAAGTGGTTCAGCACTGAAGGAACACATCATAGAGATTTCCTGGAAAAGATAGATATGGAATCAGTTTTCTTTTGAAGAAGTGACAGACATTCTTTGGTGAGAGCAGGAGAAGGCTGTTAAAATATCATTTGCAGGAAAAGGTAAAATCATAACTCTCATACAGATATGAAAAGGAACAAATGTTAAAGAATCAATTTTACTCCTATTGAAGAGAACCAGAGCCTGCAATAGTTAAAATAGTAAAAATAGACTTTATTCAGGAACTATTGCATTAGGGGTTGTAAACCAAATTAATTTTAGATGTAATAAAGAATAAGAAGCATTTAATTGAACAAAAAGGAGCTGCAGCCCAGGAGAGACAGATTCAGGTAGCAACCTAAATTGTGATCCATCAAGACAAAGGGGAGGCCATCTTTTATAGTGAAAGTTCCCACCCAGGTTCTCAATTAGGTCCATTTTATGTAAATGAGATATCCAAATTGTGAAGTTCTGATTGGACAAGGTGAATTGCCACATCCAGTCTCAGTGCCAACCATGCTGTCTGACAAAGTCCGAACATGGGGAGGACAACTTCAAAGAAGCGTGTTCTGGCCTGGCGGACGTGGCATGAATGGATATGCGGTGTTGATCTTAATCTTGCTGTCTTTTGGTGTTCTAACCTCTCCTTTTCTGATAATTTGGAATCTCCTAGAAATGCTGACCATTCTCAGAACTGAACAGCAACTAAGTCAGGCTGAGAACAATATCACCTTGGCCTTTCCCCAGAATAACACCTCCTTCCCTGACCTGATTAAGCAGCTGTAGGATATGATGATATCGGCTAGTAGGGGGCCTGGAATACCCAAGGCAGCCCCCTTAAGTAAGTCTTGAGGCAAATCCCCTTTAATGAAATAGCCCCTGAATGTTTAAAGTTGTTAGAATAACAGCCCCTCCTTTACCTTGAATAGGGATATATATCTATGGTCAAAATAACTTTTGTTGAAACTATGGGAATTTTCGTATTTTTCCTAATTACCTTTATATTGATTTTTTCTGTTCAACTGATTATACTATGCACCTGTAAATGTTGATGAAAATATAAAAAACCTGCTTGTACTTGCAATAAATGGAACAGTGCTTCACCTGCCTTTGAGCTGTGTAGTTGCCTGTTACCCATCGCCGACGCCTATCCTCACCTCAAGGGACCCCTGGACCCTGCTGAGGCCGGACAGTGGCAGTGAATCTCAGTCCTTGGTAGAAAGATGAGGGACTTGCCTGCAGTGGTTGACTCAGTGCATAATGCTGGAAGCTGAGTTCAATCTGAGGTTCTTCCTAGTATACAGAATATATGATGAGTTCCTGTTAGCAAATGGCCATTAGATTCCTATTATTCAAAGAATTTTGGCCCTTAGTTGACCATGAAGACTCCATCTTAGCAGGTAAATTTCTTCTTGGAGTTCACATCAAATTAAATTTTCTTCTCCGGATCCACAGCATAGAAACTGAGTTCAATTCTGAATACAATGAAGGCAGTTGGAGTTTTATAGCCTAAAAGCAGGAAAAGGTTGGTCAGTGGATGGAAAATTACTAAGAGGAGATATCAACAGCAGGCCCTGCTTATCAGATATCAAGGGTGAAGGATTCTTTTTAAAAAATTTATTGATTATGCTTATTACAGTTGTCCCATTTTTCTCCCCTTTAATCCTCTCTGCCCTGCACCACCCCCACCCACCAGCATTCCCCCACCTTAGTTCATGTCCATAGGTCATACACATAAATTCTTTGGCTTCTCTATTTCCCATACTATTCTTAACCTTCTCCTGACTATTTTATACTTATCACTTATGCTTCTTATTACTTGTACCTTTCCCCCTCATTTTCTTCCCTCCCCACTGAAACCCCTTCAGGTGATCTCTATTTCTGTGAATCTGTTCTGGTTCTATTGTTTGCTTAGTTCATTTTTGCTTTTGTTTTTTTTTTTCCCCTAAGGTTCAGTTGTTGATAGTTCTGAGTTTGTTCTCACTTTACTGTTTGTATTTTTTATCTTCTTTTTCTTAGATAAGTCCCTTTAACATTTCATACAATAACAACTTGGTGATGATGAACTCCTTTACCTTGACCTTATCTGGGAAGCACTTTCTCTGCCCTTTCATTCTAAATGAAAGCTTTGCTGGATAGAGCAATCTTGGATGTAGGTCTTTGCATTTCATGACTTGGAATACTTTTTTCCAGCCCCTTCTTGTCTGCAAGGTCTCTTTTGAGAAATCAGCTGATATTCTTATGGTAACTCCTGTGTAGGTAACTGTCTCTTTTTCTCTTGCTGCTTTTTAGATTCTCTCTTTATCTTTCATTGTGGGCAATGTAATTATGATGTGCCTTAGTGTGTGCTTTCTTCAGTCCAACTTCTTTGGGACTCTCTGGGCTTCCTGGACTTCCTGGAAGTCTATTTCCTTTGCCAATTGGGGAAGTTTTCCTTCCTCATGTCTTCAAATAAGTGTTCAATTTCTTGCTCTTCCTCTTCTCCTTCTGGCACCCCTATGATTCAGATGTTGGAATGTTTAAAGATGTCCTGGAGGTTCCTAAGCCTCTCCTCATTTTTTTGAATTCTTGTTTCTTCATTCTTTTCTGGTTAAATGTTTACCTCTACCTTCTGCTCAAAATCATTGATTTGAGTCCCAGTTTTCTTCCCTTCACTGCTGGTTCCCTGTATATTTTTCTTTATTTCACTTTCCATAGCCTTTACTTTTTCCTGTATTTTGTAACCATACTCAACCATTTCTGTGAGCATCCTAATTACCAGTGCTTTATAACTCTGATAGGTTATCTATCTCTTTATCACTTAGTTGTATTTTTGGAGCTTTAATCTGTCCTTTCATTTGAGCCATATTTTTTTTTTGTTTCTGCATAGCTGTTATGTTGTAAGGGGTGGAGGCTTAGGTATTTTCCAGGATGAGGCAACCCATATCACTGCATTGTGGGGCTGTCTGGGGGGAGGGGTCCAAGGCAGAACAATGTTTACATCTCTGTCAGCTTTCAGTCACTTCCTCTGATTCCCACTAGCAAATTGGGCCCTTCTGGTGCTGATTCCTGAGTGGGCCATTTTGTGTATGTT
The DNA here is from genome assembly GCF_014824575.4 of Sturnira hondurensis. Lineage (NCBI taxonomy): Eukaryota > Metazoa > Chordata > Mammalia > Chiroptera > Phyllostomidae > Sturnira > Sturnira hondurensis. The sequence goes on from NW_028086625.1 coordinate 1,621,067, forward strand.
CTAGGACCCTGTGGGTCTCTCCAATGGACTCTCCTGTGAAGCTGGGAGTTTCTCCTGCCACCTCAACCCTCACAGGTTTTTCTCAGTCAGAAGTTTTGAGGCTGTATTTCTTCTTGCTGGAACCCTAGGTCTATCTTGCTCACCAGTTGTTCCTCCCAGTTTATCTGCATGCAAATGTGGGACCACCTGCTCCACTAGCTGCTGCTTCTTCTGCCATGCTCCTCTAGCTGCCACCTTGCCACAAGTCCTCTTCATCCCTGCTGTCTGTCTCCACCCCTCTTACTTGTCTGGATGAATGTTTCTTCTTTAACTCCTTGGTTGTTTGACTTCCATGCAGTTCGATTTTCTGACAGTTCTGGTTATTTTTTGTTTTTAAATTTGTTGTTGTCCTTCTCTTGGTTGTTCAAGGAGGCAAGGTGTATCTACCTCTGCCTCCATCTTGACCAGAAGTGGGTGAAAGATTTTTACTATAACTGGGCTAGGCAGCCCCCTGCTAATGATGTGGATCCAAAGTCAAGGCATGGTGAGAAGAGGGCTAACAGAAGCTTGACTAAAGTTTGGTCAGAGAGAGAGTCTTTGACATATCTGTGATATGAGCAAACCAGGTAGATGTTTTAACAGGTACAAAGGAAAAGTCAAAACAGCACAGACTTCTATGAAGTAAGGGAATGTTGAGATGAATGGCAAATGGCCACAAAAATGGTTTTGCCACAAGTGGGAGGAAGGTATTTACAAATACTACCAAACAAGACCTAATTTCCATATCTGTCAGTTACCTACAGTTTACAAAGGATTGCGAAGTAACTCAAAGACAATAAATAGGACTAGAGCCCAGAAGGACATATTATAGATGATATGGAATTTTCCACTGAAACACAAATAGTTCTCTACAAGGAGCTTCTAGCAAGGTGAATGGAGGAGTGGAAAGCAAGGAAGTTAAACAGTACAAATTTAGGAAGAGTGAGAAAGTCACAAAAGTTAACCTATTTGATAGAATTGAAATATCATCAGCCTGAAATGCAGAGATGTTTTTTAGGGTGAAAGACAAGGTATAATGTCAGATTCTCTAAATCTGTAATGCATGGAGTTCCTGTGTGTGCATATTTGATTCTAATGGCTTTAGGATTTCTATCAGCTGATTATAGCTGTTTCTAGTTTTTGTGGGTGCACCTTTTCACTGATCAGGTCTTCTCTGAAGTTGTTCATTATGAGTTTTTGAACAGTTTGAATAGCTTTGAACTGTGCAGGGAGGATGGGGAAATGAAGATCAATATGAAAAATTTCGTGTATTTTATCTTTCTGCATTGGCTTTTATTTGTCAAATAACTGTACTTTTCAATTTCCCCCTCAGAACAGTGCATACTCTCTGCACACTGTCTTTTTCTTTATCATTTTAATGGCTACAACTTTGCTCTGAGGAGTCAAAAGGAATGGCTACAGATTCAGGAACCACCTGGTGGAACAAAGGGACCAAGTTAAATAGGCAGGGGCCCTTAGGGGGCATAAAAAGGTGGGAGGAGAAATGGGAATACATATAAGCATTGTGGGGGGCAGTGGGAATGTTGGGGGAGACATAAAAGATTAGAAGACGATTAGGAAGACCCATCACAAGAAATGGTTTAGACAGGAAATGGGAGCCAAAATTCCACTCTGTTTTAAATATATATTTTTATCAATTATGCTATTACAGTTGTCCCAGTTTTCCCCATCCACCTGGTACACACCATTCCTTCCAGCAATACTCCCCACCTTAGTTCATGTCCATGGGTCATGCACACAAGTTTTTTGGCTACTCCATTTCCTATACTGTACTTTGCATCCTGATAGCTAATCTGTAACTACCTATTTGTACTTATTCCTCTCACCTTTTCACTCATTCCCCCTATCCTGCTCCCAACTGCTAACCCTCCAAATATGATTCTGTTTCTGTTCTGATTTTTTGCTTAGTTTGTTTTTTAGATTTTATTGTTGATAATTGTTAATTTATGGCCATTTTAATGTTCATAATTTTGATTTTCTCCTTTTTCTTAAATAAATCCCTTTAACATTTTATATAATGATGAGTTGGCGATGATAAACTTATTTAGCTTTACCTTGTCTGGGAAGCACTTTATCTGCCCTTCAATTTTAAATGATAGCTTTCTTGGATAGAATAATCTAGGTTGTAGGTCCTTGCTTTTCATCACTTTAAAGACTTCTTGCTAGTCCCTTCTAGCCTGAAAAGTTTCTTTTGAGAAATCAGCTGACAGTCTTATAGAAACTCTTTTGTAGGTAACCATCAGCTTTTCTCCTTTTGCTTTTAAAATTCTCCTTTTATGTTCAACCTTTGGGACCTTAGTTATTATGTGTCTTAGTGCAGTCCTCTTTGGGTCCAACTTGTTTGGGACTCGTGTGCTTCCTGGGCTTACATGTCATTTCCTTCACCAAAATAGAAAAGTTTTCTTTCATTATTTTTTCAAATGAGTTTTCAATTTCTTGCTCTTTCTCTTCTCCTTCCAGCACTCCTATGATTTGAATGCTGGTGTCTTTGAAGATGTCTCAGCTGCTCTTTAACCTATGTTAGTTTTTTGGATTCTTTTTTCTTCTTGCTGTTCTGAAAGAATGTTTATTTCTTCCTTATGTTCCAAACCATTGATTTGATTCTCAGCTCTATCCACTCAACTGTTGTTTCCCTGTAAAGTTTTTTTTTTACTTCTGCCTGAATCTATTTTATTTTGTTGAAGTATCTAATGAGTTCCTTGAACAACCTGATAATCAGTGTTTTGAACTCTGCACCTGATAGTTTGCTCTTCTCCATTTTGTTTAGTTCTTTATTTTCTGGAGCTTTGTTCTGTTCTTTCATTTGGGCTACATTTCTTTGTCTCCTCATTTTGGCAGCTTCCCTGTGTTTGTTTCTGTATATTAGGTAGAGATGCTTTGAGTCCCTGACTTAGTAGTGTGGCCTATTGTAGAACAGTACACTGGTAAATTGGATGGGGCTGAGCCTTTGGTTATCACCAGGGTGGGGCAGCCTGTTTCTCTGCTCTGTGGCTCTCTGAGGGGGAGGACTCAAAAGGGGCAAAATTCCACTCTTCTTGGAATGTGCCCATGCTAACTTGGTCAAAAGCTTCCTGAATGAAGCTATAAAGGAGGACAAAGTTTTCCTTAACCATCTTAGGGCCACTGGCTGAGTCTGAAAATAAAGCTAAGATGGATTAATAGGAAAAGGGCATACAAATTTACTAAATATGTTTTACATGTGTTAAAAACAAAATGTTTTTGCATTTTATTTTTTTAATTTTTCAATTTAAAATATATTTTATTGATTATGCCATTACAGTTGTCCTATTCCCCCCCTTCATTACCCTTCACCCTGAACTCCCCCTCCCCCCATTTCCCCATTTTAGTTCTTGTCCATGTATCATAAGTTCTTTAGCTTTTATATTTCCCATACTATTCTTGCCCTCCCCCTGTCTATTTTCTACCTACCATCTATGCTACTTATTCTCTGTACCTTCTCCCCCCTTCACCCCCTCCCACGCCCCTGTTCTAACCTTCCATATGATCTCCATTTCTGTGGCTCTGCTCCTGATCTACCTGTCTGCTTAGTTTGCTTTTGTTTTAGGTGTGGTTGTTAATAACTGTGAGTTTGCTGTCCACTCACTGTCAATATTTTTATCTTCTTTTTCTTAGATAAGTCCCTTTAACATTTCATAGAGTAAGGGCTTGGTGATGATGAACTCCTTGAACTTGACCTTATCTGAGAGGCACTTTATCTGCCCTTCCATTCTAAATGAAAGCTTTGCTGGATAAAGCAATCTTGGATGTAGGTCCTTGCATTTCATGACTTGGAATACTTCTTTCCAGCCCCTTCTTGCCTGGAAGGTGTCTTTTGAGAAATCAGCTGACAGTCTAATGGGAAGTCCTTTGTAGGTGACTGTCCCCTTATCTCTTGCTGCTTCTAGGTTTCTCTCCTCCACTTTTATCTTGGCTAATGTAATTATGATATGCCTTGGTGTGATCCTTCTTGGGTCCACCTTCTTTGGGACTCTCTGAGCTTCCTGGGTTTCCTGGAAGTCTATTTCCTTTGCCAGATTGGGGAAGTTCTCCTTTATTATTTGTTCAAATAAGTTTTCTACTTGTTGCTGTTCCCCTTCCCCTTCTGGTACTCCTATAATTCAGATGTTGAAACATTTAAAGATGTCCTGGAGGTTTGTAAGCCTCTCCTCGTTTTTTTTTTTTTTGAATTCTTGTTTCTCTATTCTTTTCTGTTTGGTTGTTTCTTTCTTCCTTCTGGTCCACTCCATTGATTTGAGTCCCAGTTTCCTTTCCATCACTATTGGATCCCTGTGCAGTTTGCTTCATTTCACTTAATGTAGCCTTCATTTTTTCATCTAACTTGTGACTAAAATCAACCAGTTCTGTGAGCCTCCTGATCACCAGTATTTTGAACTGTGCATCTGATAGGTTGGCTATCTCTTGGTTGCTCAGAAGTATTGGCTCTGGGGATTTGAGTTGTTCTTCTGCTTGAGCCATAATATTTTGGTCTGTTTGCACCTGTTATGTGCGAGGGGCAAAAGCTTAGGTATTCACTAGAGTGGGTCAATCCAGTTGCTGTGTTGTGACTGGGTGCGGGGTCAGAGAAGGAGAAGTGGTGCTTGTTCAGCTCTCTCTTGGATTTTGGTCCCCTGTGCTGCTTCCCACAAGCAAACTGGGCCCTTCTGGTGCTGGTTCCTGGGGGGGGGCTTGTGTACATTCTAGGACCCTGTGGGTCTCTCTAATGAACTCTCCTGTGAGGCTGGGGGCCTCTCTCAGCGCCTCAACCCCTTAAAGTTTTATCAATCAGTGCTTTTAGGCTTTATTTCCCATTGCTGGGGCCCTGCATTGCATGGTCTGTCTCACTGTTCATTTTTTCATCTGGTTTATGTGCGCATGAATGTGTGACCATGGTTGGCCAGTTGCCTTGTACCCTCACTGGGTCTTCTCACTGCCACCCCATGCCTGGGACCTGCTAACTGCCACCTGTGCACCTGAGTTGGTCCAGCAGCCACCACTTTTCCCTCCTGCGACCCCTCTCTGCTGGCAGTTGACTCTGTCCCTCTTAACAGTCTGGATGAATGGTTTGTTGTTGTCGAACTTCCATACAGTTCAATTTTCTGTCAGTTTTGTTGTTTTGTCTCTAAATCATTGTTGTCCTTAAATTTGGTTGTGTGAGGAGGTATAATATTTTCATTTATTCCTCCACCTTGGCTAGAAGTCCTCAAGAATGTCTAAAAACAAATTTCAACTGAGTAAGTTTGAATATACTATTAGTGGAAGACTTTTATAGGCAAAAGAGAAGAGGGACAAGGAAAGGGCAGGTTACCTCACCTTTCTTTGGAAAAAGCAAGGAGTGTATCCTACCTCACTACTGCTGACCAGGAGCTACCATATTAACTGGTATAAGATTACATTTCTGGGAGGTGCTGAAACTGTGATTAGGTTAGATATTAAGTCTTGGATTGATGATGTGGGCTTAGCAGAAGTGACTCCATTTTGAGCCTGTCATCTTTGCTTTTTTAAACACGTGACATAGGACCCTTCACAAGGAAGTGAAGACCTTAAATCACATATCTGAGTATTTTTATGCTAGGCTTCATGAAGAGTAAACATTTGTAGAGGAATATGATAGGCAAGGGGTATGAGAAAAGTGTAGTAAACTAGGGGAAATTTATCAAGGCCCTGTTTGTTATGATTTTTCTCATTGTCTCTTTGCTTTGAGAGATAAGAATGCTCATTTACTCTGGATATAGGCAGAACATTTCTCACATGAGGTTATTATGTCCTGTGAGAAGAGAAGAATGGGAGGAAGTCAGAGCAAACTTCCCACTTCTGCTGTTTTCTAAAACTCTTCCAGCTTAAATTATTCAATGTTCCAAGGTGCCATATTTTGAGGATGTTTGTCTTGATCCTCATTACAGCCAAGAATCTTTACTCTCTTTTTTATTAGAAAATAATTTTAGGGACTTCCAGCCAAGATGGAGGCATAGGTGGAAATACTGTACCTCCTTGCACAACCAAAGTTAAGCACAACAAAGATTTAGAAACAAAAAACACAACGAGAACAGACAAAAAATTGAACTGTACCAAAGTCTGACAACAATGAACCATTCATCCAGACCAGTAAGAGAGGCAGAGTCAGTGGCCAGCCAGGAGGGGTCCTGGCAGGAAGAGGTGGTGGTTAGCAGAACCACGTGCAGGGAGGAGACGAGCAATCCCAGTGAGACATGCAAGGGGGGTGGCTGACCATGGACACACATTTGTGCACAGATAAACCAGGCAAAAAATGGGCAGTGAGACAGACCATGCAACTCAGGACCCCAGCGATAAGAAATAAAGCCTAAAAGCACCGATTAAAAAGGTGCCTGCTTGTGGGAAGTGGCAGAGCAGACTGAAATTTGAGAGAGCCAGGAACAAGTGCCATTGCTCCCTCTCTGACCCTGCCCCCACATACAGCGTCACAACCCAAGAACGTGGGTTGCCCCGCTCTGGGGAACACCTAAGGCTCCATCACTCATAAGTAACAGGTGTGACCTGACCAAACATGGCTCAATCAGAAGGACAAATCAAAGCCCCATAGTCAATACTTTTAAGCGACCAAGAGATAGCCAACCTATCATATGCACAGTTCAAAATACTGGTGATCAGGAGGCCCAGAGAACTGGTTGATTTTAGTCACAAATTAGATGAAAAAAATGAAGACTACACTAAGTGAAATCAATCAAACTGCACAGGGATCCAATAGTGATGGAAAGGAAACTGGGACTCAAATCAATGGAGTGGACCAGAAGGAAGAAAGAAACAACCAAACAGAAAAGAATGAAGAAACAAGAATTCAACAAACAAACAAACGAGGAGAGGCTTACGAACCTCCAGGACATCTTTACGTGTTCCAACATCTGAATTATAGGGGTACCAGAAGGGGAAGAGGAACAGCAACAAGTAGAAAACTTATTTGAACAAATAATAAAGGAGAACTTCCCCAATCTGGCAAAGGAAATAGACTTCCAGGAAACCCAGGAAGCTCAGAGAGTCCCAAAGAAGGTGGACCCAAGAAGGATCACACCAAGGCATATCATAATTACATTAGCCAAGATAAAAGTGGAGGAGAGAAACCTAGAAGCAGCAAGAGATAAGGGGACAGTCACCTACAAAGGACTTCCCATTAGACTGTCAGCTGATTTCTTAAAAGACACCTTACAGGCAAGAAAGGGCTGGAAAGAAGTATTCCAAGTCATGAAATCGAAAGACCTACATCCAAGATTGCTTTATCCAGCAAAGCTTTCATTTAGAATGGAAGGGCAGATAAAGTGCTTCTCAGATAAGGTCAAGTTCAAGGAGTTCATCATCACCAAGCCCTTACTCTATGAAATGTTAAAGGGACTTATCTAAGAAAAGAAGATAAAAATATCGACAGTGAATGGACAGCAAACACACAGTTATTAACAACCACACCTAAAACAAAAGCAAACTAAGCAGACAGGTAGATCAGGAGCAGAGCCACAGAAATAGAGATCACATGGAGGGTTAGCAACAGGAGAGTGGGAGGAGGAGAAGGGGGGAGAAGGTACAGAGAATAAGTAGCATAGACGGTAGGTAGAAAATAGATAGGGGGAGGGCAAGAATAGTATGGGAAATATAGAAGCTAAAGAACTTGTCATACAGGAACATGAACTAAAGGGGGGAAATGGGGGGAGGGGGAGTTCAGGGTGGAGGGTAATGGGGGGAAATGGGACAACTGTAATGGCATAATAAATAAAAAATATTTTTAAAAGAGTATAAATTTTCTTAAAAAGTAATTATTATAACTTCTTCTAAAATAGAATTACCACAGAAACTTTAGTTTTTTTATAGGCTCTGAGGGGATAATTATGAACACTCATTGCGTAATTTAAAAAAATGTGATAAAATTGACATTTAAGTTTCTGATTGGTTGTTTTTTTGCTTCCTTTTGTTCCAAATTGATGATTTGATTTTTCAGCTTCATCTACTCTACTGTTGATTTCCTGTAAATTGTTCTTTATTTCAATTAGTGTATCCTTCATTTCTGACTCGATGTTTTTGTGCTGTTGAGGTCCTCACCAAGTTCCCTGAGCATCCTTATAACCAGTATTTTGAACTCTGTATCTAGTAGGTTGCTTGTCTCCATTTTGTTTAATTTAGTTCTTTTTCTGGAGTTTTGTTCTGTTCTTTCATTTAGATCATGTTTCTTTGTCTCCTGACTTTGGCAACCTCCCTGAGTTTCTTTCTGTGTATTAAGTATAGCTGCTACATTTCTGAGGCTTGGTAGGGTGGCCTAAATTAGTAGGTGTCTTGTAGGGTCCAGTGGCACAGCCTCCATTGTTAACCAGACTGAGTGCTTAAGTGTTCCCACTGTGTGGGCTTTGTATAGTCTCCTGTTGTAGTTGAGCCTTGATTGCTGTTGGCATATCTAAGGTCAGCCACCACCTGTGTTCTGTCCAGGGTCACACAGCATAAGCTACAAGGCAATCTGCAGATGGCTGCTACTTGTGCTGGGGTTGGAGGTGCCTAGGCAAGGCTAAACTGTGAACCAGAGTCATCTGCTGCTAGTGGCAAGAGCAATTTAGCGAGAGATACAGGGCTCACTGAAGCCAGATACTACTTGTTTGGGATAATTTAGGAAAATCTGAAGCAAGGGCCAAGACAAGCCATTCGTATGGAAAAGCCACTGGAAACAGTTTGTGTAGGCCTGCAGGTTGGGTGGGGCAAGGCCTCAGGGGTCACCAAGATGGGGCAAACTCTTTGATCCAGGTTGATGATGTCTCAGATATGGTGCCAGCCTGCTGGCTCTGTGGCCCAGTTGGGGTGAGGGCTCAAAAAAGGAACAATGGCCTCTGCCAGCATTTCTGTCTGGGGGAAAGCTGTCCCCCAACTCTTGCCTTGATGCCAGATGCTTTGGTTTCTCCCCATCTGCCTTTGGTGCCTTTCAAGCTGCTGCCCCAGTGCTGGAGCTCAGAGGGAGTGAGTCTGAGTAAGTCTGTGTGACGACGCTTTAAGAGGAACTGCCTAGGAATCCATAAGTTTCTGTCTTCCACAGTCTCAATCACTGCTGGATTTTATAGCCAGAAATTATGAAGACTTATCTTCCTGGCACTGGAACCCTGGGCTGAGGCCCTGGTGTGGGGCTGAAAACCCTCACTCCTGAGCTATCCCTCTTGATTTTGTTTCACCACACATGAGTGTGGGACCAGCCTGTTTTATGTCTATGCCCCTCCTACTAGTCTCAATGTGGTTTCTTTAACTCCATTAGCTTGAGTTCTGACAGTTCTGAATGATGATTTTTCTATAGTTTAGTTGTAATTTTGATGTGGGTATGTGAAGAGGTGAGCTGTGTTCACTTATTCCACTATACTGGCTGGACAGTATATTTTTAGAGAAGTGACAAGACAAAGGAAAAGGACTTCGACTATCTATGGGTGGCAAAGTGTGGGAAGCTAAATATATGGGAGAACTAAGATAGGGCCTAGTTAGTTAAGTTTGTTATGTAGATTCCTCTGGTGCCCCCTCTGGGATGAGAGGAATCTAGAGCTGTCTCTGGTGATTAACCTCTGTCCTTCCTGGTAGAGAGGGGAGGAGGGTACACCTTAAAATTTTTTGGTTTTACTCTTAGGAAAATAGTAAGATTGCAGAGAACATTTCTTGCATCTTCTTCTTTTCAGTTGCCTTCAGCTCAAACTAATTTTTATGTGACAGTGGCATATGTTGGGGTGGCATATCCTGCAACTGTTCACTGTGTTTCATCACTTTAATTTGCAGGTTCTCAAGCTCTGAAGCTTAAAAGGTAGAGAAAAATTTTTTACTCCCTGACATGCCTATTGTAATAGTTCTGAAAGCAGTCTTATGATCTTAACATGTCAGAATCATTTTTTCGTTAACAGAAGAGATTTTAAGAGTCTGTAAGTTAACTTCTTTCTCACCTTCTTCAATTTCCTTAAAAGTTCTTCTATTATAAAAACTTATCATGTCTCTTTATTATGCTACTGAGGACATTAGGGCAATTGCATTGGTCAGATCATTTTGTTGAATTAAATTTTGGTGTTTTTAAGCTGTTTATTTATTTATTTATCTTTAGAGGGGAAGGGAAGGAGAGAGGAAGAGAAACATCAATGTATGGTTGCTTCTTGTGCATCCCCTGCTGGGAACTGGCTCCTGCCGGGAACTGGCCTGCAACCCAGGCATGTGCCCTGACTGGGAATTGAACCGCGGTCGTCTGGTTCACAGGCCCGCGCTCAATCCACTGAGCTACACCAGCCAGGGCTTAAGCTGTTTTTTTGATGCCTTTGCTTATAGTCTGCCCACCACTAAAGTGTAGAAAGATACTGATATATAGAAGGAACACTTTCTACCAATTTCTGCTGCTTTCTTGAGGTAACAACTATGCTTCAAGTTCCAAACAAGTAGTATTTATTGAGAAATTAAGTGCAGGGTCACTTCCCTGCTAGCTTTTTTGGGGCTTCAGTTTTATGCATTTGTAAAAGGGTGATTTTTCAGCAGCTGTTTGCCAGTCTTTGTGTTAGGCATTGGATTAGAGTTGGGAATGAGACAAACGTAGTCCCTGCCCTTTACAGTGCTTACAGTCTAGACCCTAAGCAAATAAAAGCCTGTGCCTCTGTTCATGCCAACTTTATGAGCAGGTGCTTTGTGTTTATTCATGTTTTTGAGACAAAAACATGAATAATGGCTTCCTTTCATTTTTCAGGAGCTTCCTCTGTAGGGAAGACAGACTCAGGCACACAAATAGATAATTTTCCATTAAAAAATCTTTTTTTAAAAAGATTTTATCCATTTATTTTTAGGCAGAGGGGAAGGGAGGGAGAATGAAAGGGAGAGAAACATCGATGTGTGGTTGCCTCTTGTGCACCCCTACACCCACTAGGGACCTGGCCTGCAACCCATGCGTGTGTCCTGACTAGGTATCGAACCAGTGACCCCTTGGTTTGTAGGCCAGCGCTCAACCCACTGAGCCACACCAGCCACAGCCTATTTCCTTACATTAAGGTAAAGTATGAATTAAAAAAAAAAGATATATAGAATTTTCAGCCAGGGCTCCTAATGGAGGTGACATTCAAGATTGATAAGTTAGAAAAAGAAAGAAGAGGATACTCTGTAGGAAAAGTCATAAAGCCTTGGAAGAAGAAACAGAATGCTATATAAAGAGAACTACAGAGGATCCAGTACAACCACTAAAATAAATCATGGAGCAGGGGGTTTCTAGAGATGGTAGTGAAAACAGGTGTAGCAGGGCCAGGCTTAGGACTTTGCTTCTAGCAACTGAAGTATTTAAGGGGACTGTGCTGGTTATCTTCTGTGTACTCCTCTATATCCACTTTCTTCTCTTTCTCTGCCTTGCTCTGTGCCCAAAAGTCTGAGCCCTCACAGGCTATACCACCTGGAGTGTAAGAGATCTGGTTATCTATATCTGCATAATAAACCCCTGCAAACCTAGTGACACAAAGAAATCACAATCATTTCTTATTACTATTATCTATCACAGATCTGGGGTTCCAGTGGGCTCATGTAGGAATTCTCACTTGGGGGGTCTTTTATGTGGTTTCAGTCAGACAGATGACTGGTACTGGAGTCATCTTGAAGGCTTCATCACTCACTTGTCTGGTGGTTGTGCTGGCTGCTAGCTAGGACCTCTGCAGGGGATTTTGCCAGTAAGCAGCCTACACATGGCTTTGCCAGATAGCTTTGTCTTCTTCATGCTATAGCTGTGTTCCAAGCACAAGCATCCTGAGAAACAGGAAGAGAGAGGGAGAGAGAGAGACAGGCAGAAACTATATTGCTTATTTTAGCCTAGCTTTAGAAATTATGTAGCATTACTTTACTACATTCTATTTGTTAGAGATGAATTATTAAGGCCAACCCACATTTAAGTGAAGGAGAATTAGATTCTACCCCTGATGAAAAGATGGTAAAAGAATATGAAGATGTTTTCAAACCACCGTATCTTCTATTATCTGCTTGACTTTGGACAATGCATGTGTGTATGGAGCAGGGTGGGAAGAAGTGAGCACCAGCAGATCAGAGAGTGATTATAGAGTCTACAGGTATTAAAAATATTATAATATTTCATTTATTAAAATGCCCTATATTTATTTTATTTTTTAAACATTTTATTTATTTACTGCAAGACACATCATCATTAAAATGGCAAAACTCCAAGACAAAGAGAGAATCCTAAAGGCAGCAAGGGAGAAAAAGAAAGTAACATACAAGGGGGTCCCAATAAGGTTGGCTACTGACTTTTCAATAGAAACATTCCAAGCAAGAAGAGAATGGCAGGAAATATTCAAAGTAATGAGAACCAGAGGCCTACAACCAAGGCTACTATACTCAGCAAGGCTCTCAATCAAGATAGAAGGACAAATAAAGAGCTTGCAAGACAAAAGAAGTCTAAAAGAATATGCCTCCTCCAAACCAACTCTACAAGAATTACTAAAAGGGCTGCTTTAAGAAAAGGAAGGAAAAGAGAGAGACAGAAAGGAACACAAGTACACAAATAGCAATGAATAAGTACCTTTCAATAATAACCTCAAACCTAAATGGATTCAATGCTCCAATCAAAAGACATAGAATAGCTGAATGGTTAAGAAAGCATGACCCACACATATGCTGCCTATAAGAGACCCACCTCTGGTCAAAAGACCATCACAGACTAAAAGTGAAAGGATGGAAACAAATATTCCAAGCAAATGGACAAGAAAAAAAAGCTGGGATAGCAATTCTCATATCAGACAAAATAGACTTCAAAAAAAAAGTCCATAAGGAGAGACACAGAAGGTCACTTCATAATACTCAAGGGAAGAATCCACCAAGAAGACATTAACATCATAAATTTATACACACCCAACATAGGAGCACCTAAATATATAAAGAAAATCCTAGAGGACCTCAAGAAAGATATTGACAGCAACACAATTATAGTAGGGGATTTTAACACCCCACTGTCAAAAATGGACAGATCTTCCAAACAAAAGACCAACAAAGATATTGTGGCATCGAACAACACCCCAGATGAAATGGACTTAACTGATACATATATAGAGCCCATCATCCCAAAGAAGCTAAATACACATTCTTTTCAAGTGCACATGGAACATTTTCAAAGATAGACCATATGATAGGACACAAAACGAGTCTCAACAATTTAAGGAAAATAGAAATCATACTAAGCATTTTCTCTGATCACAAGGGCCTGAAATTGGAAACCAACCCCAAAGGAAAAAACCCAAAACACCCAAAAGCATGGAGACTGAATGCTATGCTATTAAGCAACGAATGGGTCAAGATTGAAATTAGGGAAGAAATCAAAAAGCTTCTGGAAACAAATGAAAATGAACTTACACAACCCAAAACTTATGGGACACAGTGAAGGCAGTCCTGAGAGGGAAGTTCATAGCAATACAGGCTTACCTAAAGAAGATAGGAACATTTCATACAAACAACCTAACCCAACGCCTCCAAGAACTTGAGGAACAACAACAAAGACAGCCCAGAGCAAGTAGAAGGAAGGAAATAACCAAGATCAGAGCAGAACTAAATGACATAGAGACTAAAAGCACAATTCTAAGGATAAATGAATCTAGGAGTTGTTTTTTTGAAAAGATAAACAAAATAGACAAATCTTTAAGTGGGCTCATCAAGAAAAGAAGAGAAAGGACCCAAATAAACACAATGAGAAATGAAAGAGAAGAAATTACAACTGATACCACAGAAATAGAAGGGATTGTAAGAAATTACTATGAAGAACTGTATGCCAAGAAATTTGAAAACCTAGGTGAAATGGACAAATTTCTAGAAAAACAATCTTCCAAAACTCAATGAAAAAGAAGTAGAAAACATGAACAGGCCAATAACAGCAGATGAAATTGAAGAAGCAATCAAAAAACTCCTGTCACACAAAAGCCCTGGATTAGACGGTTTCACAGGAGAATTCTACAAAGCTGTTAGGGAAGAGCTAACCCCTATTCTTCACAGACTACTCCAAAAAATCAAAAAAGGAAGGAAAACTCCCCAACTCTTTTTATGAAGCCAGCATCATCCTAATTCCAAAGGCAGTTAGAGACACAACAAAGAAAGAAAACTTCAGGCCAATATCGCTGATGAACATAGACTTTAAAATCCTCAATAAAATATTGGCAAATCGCATCCAAAAATACATCAGAAAGATCATACACCACGACCAAGTGGGATTCATCTCAGGTATGCAAGGATGGTTCAATATTCGCAAATCAGTAAATGTAATACATCACATAAACAAAAGCAAAGACAAAAACCACATTATCATATCAATAGATGCAGAAAAAGCTTTTGATAAGGTACTCAGGAAAATGAAAATAGAGGAAGCATTTCTCAATATAATAAAGGCCATATATTAAAGATGTACAGCCAACATCATACTCAATGGGCAAAAACTAAAAGCTTTTCCACTAAGATCAGGAACAAGACAAGGTTGCCCATTTTCACCACTTGTATTCAATATAGTATTAGAAGTTCTAGCCACAGCGATAAGACAAGAAAAGGAAATAAAAGGCATTCAAATCGGAAAGGAGGAAACAAAACTGGCATTGTTTGCAGATAACATGAAAGTATACATGGAAAATCTTATAGCCTCTACCCAAACACTGCTAGAACTAATAAATGAATTTGGCAAAACAGTGGGATACGAAGTCAACATCCAGAAATGAAAGGCATTTTTGTATACCAACAATGAAAGAGCAGAAGCAGAAATCAAGAAAAAATGCCATTCAATATAGCAAAAAGAAAAATGAAATATCTGGGAATAAACCTAACCAAGGAGGTTAAAGTCCTGTATGCAGAAAAGGACACAACACTGAACAAAGAAATCAAGGAAGACACAAACAAATGGAAACATATACCATGTTCATGGATTGGAAGAATTAACATCATCAAAATGTCCATACTACCCAAAGCAATTTACAGATTCAATGCAATACCTATTAAAATACCAATGGCATATTTCACAGACATAGAACAAACACTTCAAAAATTTCTATGGAACCATAAAAGACCCAGAATAGCAGCTGAAATTTTGAGAAAGAAGAACAAAGTAGGAGGGATCACAATACCTGATATCAAACTGTATTACAAGGCCACTGTAATCAAAACAGCCTGGTACTGGCATAAAAACAAGCACATAGACCAATGGAATAGAATAGAGAGCCCAGAAATAAACCCAACTCTCTACAGTCAATTAATATTCAACAAGGGTGGCAATAACATAAAATGGAGTAAAGATAGCCTCTTCACCAAATGGTATTGGGAGAACTGGACAGGTACATGGGAAAAAATGAAACTGGAGGACCAACTTACACAATACACCAAAATAAATTCAAGGTGGATAAAAGACTTCAATATCAGCCGTGAAACCATTAAAGTCCTAGAGGAGAGCATTGGCAGGAAAAGCTCAGATATTCCACGCAGCAAGATTTTTACTGATATGTCCCCTATAGCAAGGGACATAAAGGAAAGAATGAACAAATGGGATCTCATCAAAATTAAAAGCTTCTGCATGGCTAAGGAAAACAGTATCAAGATAAAAAGAGAAGCAACAGTTTGGGAAAACATATTACCAATGATACCTCAGACAAAGGTTTAATCTCCAAAATATACAAAGAACTCACACAACTCCACTCAAAGAAGATGAGCAACCCAATTAAAAAATGGGCAATGGACTTGAACAGACACTTCTCCAAGGAGGACATACAGAGGGTCCAGAGACACATGAAAAGATGCTCAATATCGCTAGCTATCAGAGAGATGCAAATTAAAACCACAATGAGATACCACTTTACACCAGTCAGAATGGCTATCATAAACAAAGCAACAAACAACAAGTATTGGAGAGGTTGTGGGGAAAAGGGGACCCTAGTTCACTGTTGGTGGGATTGCAGACTGGTACAACCACTATGGAAAACAGTATGGAACTTTCTAAGAAAGCTAAAAATGAATATGCCTTTTGACCCAGCAATTCCAGTGTTAGGAGTATATCCTAAGAACCCTGAAACACCAATCCAAAAGAACCTATGCACCCCGATGTTCATAGCAGCACAATTTACGATAGCCAAGGGTTGGAAGCAACCTAGATGTCCATCGGTCAATGACTGGATCAAAAAGCTATGGGTACATTTACACAATGGAATTCTATGCTGCAGAAAGGAAGAAGGAACTTCTACCCTTTGCCACATCATGGATGGAACTGGAGAGCATTATGCTGAGCGAAATAAGCCAGGTGTTGAAAGACAAATACCATATGATCTCACCTTTAACAGGAATCTAAACAAGAAAACAAACAAGCAAGCAAAAGATGACCAATGACACTCAAATACAGAACAGACTGACAGGGTCCAGAAAGGAGAGGGGAGAGAATCATAGGGGAAAAGCGGAGGGACTCACATGAATACGCATGAAGGACACATGGGCAATAATTAAGGTGGTGGACGGAAATGGGAGGGAGGTGGGGAGCTCTGGGGGGGCGGGGCATGGCAGGGAATATAAAACAGAAAACTTTACTTGAATAGGAATTAAATAAAAAACATTTTACTTATTTATTTTTAGATAGAGGGGAAGGAAAGGAGAGAGAGTGGGAGGGAAACATCAGTGTGTTTGCTTCATATATGTCCCCTACTGGGGACCTGGCCTCCAACCCAGGCATGTGCCCTCACCGGGAATCAAACCAGCGACGCTTTGCTTCACAGGCCCGTGCTTAATCCACTGAGCCACACCAACTAGAGCTAAAATGTTCTATATTTAGATTAATATATACAAAGACTATGATTATAAAAATGCCACTATAGAGTATACTATTATATACTTTGGAAGACATTTTCCTCTTTACAACAAAATTTCCAGCTTCATTAATTTACAACCACAGCAAAGAGAGCTTACTGCTGAAGAAGAAATATAAGTATCCCTTTTCACATGTGTCTTACTTTAGTTTAAAATATATATTTTTACTTTAACAGCCTTTTACACACCTGCAATTGCTAGGAATGTTTTTCTTACTCCAATATAATTTATAAAAATTTGTCTTAAAGACATAAAATGTAGCAAGATACAAAATTAATATCTAGAAATCAGTGCCATTTTTATATGATAAGAATGAAATAACGCGGAAATTAAGAAAACAATCCCAAGTACAATTGCTCCAGGAAGAGTAAGGCTTATACCTAGGAATAAGGCTAACCAAGGATGTAAAAGACCTGTACTCAGAATTTTATAAGACACTGAATAAATAAATTTAAGAAGACACAAATAAGTGGAAGCATATACCATGTTCATGGATAGGAAAAATTAACATCATTAAAATGTCCACTATACCCAAAGCAATCTTTAGATTTTCAAAATATAATTTATTGATTATGCCACTACAGTTCTCCCATTTCCCCCCATTACCCTCCACCCTGAACACCCCTCTCCCCACATTTCCCCCCTTTAGTTCATGTTCCTCTATGACAAGTTCTTTAGCTTCTACATTTCCAATACTATTCTTGCCCTCCCCCTATCTATTTTCTACCTACCATCTATGCTACTTATTCTCTGTACCTTCTCCCCCCTTCTCCTCCTCCCACTCTCCTGTTGCTAGCCCTCCATGTGATCTCCATTTCTGTGGCTCTGCTCCTGATCTAGCTGTCCTCCTAGTTTGCTTTTGTTTTAGGTGTGATTGTTAATAATTGTGTGTTTGCTGTCCATTCACTGTCGATATTTTTATCTTCTTTTCTTAGATAAGTCCCTTTAACATTTCATAGAGTAAGGGCTTGGTGATGATGATCTCCTTGAACTTGACCTTATCTGAGAAGCACTTTATCTGCCCTTCCATACTAAATGAAAGTTTTGCTGGATAAAGCAATCTTGGATGTAGGTCTTTGGATTTCATGACTTGGAATACTTCTTTCCAGCCCCTTCTTGCCTAGAAGGTGTCTTTTGAGAAATTAGCTGACAGGCTAATGGGAAGTCCTTTGTAGGTGACTGTCCCCTTATGTCTTGCTGCTTCTAGGATTCTCTTTTTCATTTTAATCTTGGCTAATGTAATTATGATGTGCCTTGGTGTGTTCCTTCTTGGGTCCACCTTCTTTGGGACTCTCTGAGTTTCTTGGATTTCCTGGAAGTCTATTTCCTTTGCCAGATTGGGGAAGTTCTCCTTTATTATTTGTTCAAATAAGTTTTCTACTTGTTGCTGTTCCTCTTCCCCTTCTGGTACCCCTATAATTCAGATGTTGGAACATTTAAAGATGTCCTGGAGGTTCCTAAACCTCTCCTCATTTTTTTAAATTCTTGTTTCTTTATTCTTTTCTGTTTGGTTGTTTCTTTCTTCCTTCTGGTCCACTCCATTGATTTGAGTCCCAGTTTCCTTTCCATCACTATTGGATCCCTGTGCGGTTTCCTTCATTTCACTTAGTGTAGCCTTGATGTTTTCATTTAATTTGTGACTAAAATCAACCAGTTCTGTTAGCATTCTGATCACTAGTGTTTTATTTATTTATAATTATTGTTCAATAATTACAGTTACAGTTTTCCATCCCCCACTCCCATCCCAGCTCACCCCCCAAGTGCTCCCCACCTCCCTCCCATTTCCACCCTTCTTAGTTGTTTTCCATGTGTCCTTTGTACTAGTTTCTGTGAATCCTTCCCCTTTTCCCCTGAAATTCTCTCCCCTCTCCCCTCGTCCCTGTCAGCCTGTTCTGAATTTCAGTGTCTTTCGTCATATTTTGCTTGCTTGCTTGTTTGTTTTGTTGTTTAGGTTCCTGTTAAAGGTGAGATCATATGGTATTTGTCTTTCATGGCTTGGCTTATTTCACTCAGCATAATGCTTTCCAGTTCCATCCATGCTGTTGCAAAGGGTAGGAGCTCCTTCTTTCTTTCTGCAGCATAGAATTCCATTTTGTAAATGTACCATAGTTTTTTGATCCATTCATCTACTGATAGGCATCTAGGTTGCTTCCAACTCTTGGCTATTGTAAATTGTGCTGCTATGAACATTGGTGTGCATGGGTTCTTTTGGATTGGTGTTTTAGGGTTCTTAGGATATAATCCCAGCAGTGAAATTGCTGGGTCAAAAGGCAGGTCCATTTTTAGTTTTCTTAGAAAACTCCATACTGTTTTCCATTGTGGTTGTACCAGTCTGCAATCCCACCAACAATGAACTAGGGTCCCCTTTTCCCCACAACCTCTCCAACATTTGTTGTTTGTTGCTTTGTTTATGATGGCCATTCTGACTGGTGTAAAGTGGTATCTCATTGTGGTTTTAATTTGCATCTCTCTGATAGTTAGCAATATTGAGCATCTCTTCATGTGTCTCTGGATCCTCGGTATGATCACCAGTGTTCTGAACTGTGCATCTGATAGGTTGGGTATCTCTTGGTCGCTCAGAAGTATTGGCTCTTGGGCTTTGAGTTGTTCTTCTGTTTGAGCCATAATGTTTTGGTCTGTTTGCGCCTGTTATGTGTGAGGGACAAAAACTTAGGTATTCACTAGAGCGGGTCAATCCAGTTGCTGTGTTGTGACTGGGGGCGAGGTCAGAGAAGGAGAAATGGTGTTCAGGTCTCTGTTGGATTTTGGTCCCCTGTGCTGCTTCCCACAAGCAAACTGGGCCCTTCTGGTGCTGTTTCCTGGGGGGTGGGCTTGTGTATATTCTAGGATCCTGTGGGTCTCTCCAACAAACTGTCCTGTGAGGCTGGGAACCTCTCTTGGCACCTCAACCCCTGAAAGTTTTTTCATTCAGTGTTTTTAGGCTTTAATTCCCATTGCTGGGGCCCTGGGTTGCATGGTCTGTCTCACTGACTGTTTTTAAACCTGACTGTTTTATCTGTGCATGAAAGTCTGTCCGTGATCATCCAATTGCCTTGCAAGCCTTACTGGGTTTTTGTCCATGCATCCAACAGGGTCTGGTAACCACCATCTTTTCCTGCCCGGACCCCTCTTTGCCAGCCACCGACTCCTCCCCTTTTACTGGTCTGGGTGAGTGGTTTGTTGTTGTCGAACTTTGGTACAGTTCAATTTTCTGTCTGTTTTGACTGTGTTTTTATTTCTAAATTTTTGGTATCCTTAAATTTGGTTGTGTGAGGAGGTGCAGTGTTTCCACCTATGGCTTCATCTTGGCCACAAGTCCTTCTCCTGCAATCTTTAGATTTAATGCAATTCCTGTCAAGATTCCAATGACATATTTCACAGAACTAGAACAAATATTTCAAAAATTTATATGAAACCACAAAAAGGCCTGGCATAGCAAGAGCAATTCTGAGAAAGAAGAACAAAAGTGGAAGAACCATGCTACCTAATATCAAATTATATTATAAGGCCATAGCAATCAAAGCAGCATGGTACTTGCATAAAAACAGATATAAATCAATGGAACAGAATAGAGAGCCCAGAAATAAACCCATGCCTTCATAGTCAATTAATATTCGATAGAGGAAGCAAGAACATATAATGGGCTAAAGATAGTTTATTCAATAAATGGTGTGAAAATTGGACAGATACGTACAGAAAAATGAAACTAGACCAGCTTCTCATGCTACACACAAGAATAAATTCAAAATGGATCAAGACTCAAATATTAGACCCCCAATCCATAAAAATCTAGAAGACATAGGCAGCAAAATATTGGATATCACTCATAGCAACATTTTACTGGATATATCTCCCTAGGCAAAGGAAATAAAAGAAACAATAAGCAAATGGGGCTACATCAAACTAAAACACTTTTGGACAGCAAAGGAAATCATCAACAAAATAAAAAGACAACCCACAGAATGGGAGAACATATTCACTGATAGATCTGATAAATGCTTAATATTCAAAATTTATAAAGAACTTACAAAGCGCAATACCAGAAAAACAAACAACCCAATTAAAAAATGGGTAAATGACCTGATTAGACACTTCTCTACAAAGGACGTACAGAATGCCAATATACATATGAAAAGATGCTCAACATCACTAATCATCAGAGAAATGCAAATTAAAGCCACAATGAGATAACGTCTTGCACCTGTCAGAATGGCTACCATCAAGAAATCAACTAACAGGTGCCGGTGAGGATGTGGTGAAAAGGGAACCCTTTTGCACTGTTGGTGGGAATGCAGATTAGTGAAGCCACTGTGGAGAGCAGTATGGAGATACCTAAAAAAATTAAAAATAGATTTGCCTTTTGAGCCTGGGATCCCACTTCTGGGAATACATGTGAAGGAACCCAAAACAGTAATTCGACAGAACATACTGTATTTTTTGAACTATAAGACTCACCCCCACTCCCAAATTTGGGAGGAATAATGGCTGTTAATGCTGCTGTTGAGTTCTGTTTGCATTTATGTTGGTGAAATATTATGTTATTCAGTATTTAACCACATTTTTTGCTTCACAAATTTTTTTCTATTTTCCTCTTCTAAAACCTAGGTGCATCTTATGGTCAGAAAAATATGGGTAAGCACCTCTGTGTTCATTGCAGCATTATTTACAGTTGCTAAGATATAGGAGCTGCCCAAGTGTCCACCACTAGGTGAGTGGATAAAACAACTATGGGACATTTACAGAGTGGAATACTACTTGGTCATCAAAAAGAAGAAAAAATTACCTTTACAACAGTATGGATGGACCTGGAGAACTGATGCTAAGTGAAACAAGCCAGCCAGAAAAAGATGAATATCATATTATTTCACTCATATGTGGAATCTAATGAACAAACTGAACTAACAACCAAAATAGAGACAAACTCATTGATAGAGAGAAGGATGAAAACTAATAGGTTGGGGGAAGTTAGGGGTTTGGTGGATTGAGTGAAAGGAAAATGGACATGGACAACAGTGTGGTGAGATGATTGCTGGGGGCAGGGGGTATAAGAGGACTAAATGGTAACGGAAAATATACAACAAAGATGAAAAATAAAAATAAATATATAGATATACAAAAAATAAAAGGAATTGCAGATGAAAAATATACAAAATAATTTAAACATTAAGTTGGATGAAAATCTTAACAATAAGAGATGCTAAAATTAATTACTACTTAAAAGAATTATTCCAATATCCAAATTATCATAACACTCAACCTTAAGGGAGTAAGGTGACATGTATTACATGAGAGTTCACAGGTATTATATTTTCATCCTTATTCTCTGCCTTCCTGGCTGTGGATCCATGATTACTACGGTTCTTTACCTACAGCCACAGCTTCTGTATGCTGGCCTTTCTTCCACTTCTCCAGTTCTTATACACTGTGTTTTGATGATTTGTGTTCCAAGGTTTAACTCTGAGGTATTTATATGTCTGCGTTCAGAGTGTGAGTTCCCTAAATTATTTGAGGATGTGAGTCCCAAGGTTTGAGTCTTAGTTAACTGGGAGTCTTAATTCATGATGTGTGCTAAGTGAATTTTTGAGGGTCTGACCCTAGTTATTTGGCACCTGGCCTTGGGTGATTAGGGCAGAGGACTGGTGGTCTGGAATGTGACAGCCTGATAGAGGAGGTGGTTGGGATATAGGCTCTGAGTTGGTTTGTATTTGAAAAGCACTCCCTTGGGCAAGTTGCTTACTGTTTCTAGGGCTTGGCTAACCCTGGGAGAGAAAGTCTCTCCAGGGGCAGAAAGGTCCCTGCTGTCAGAGTATCAGAATACAAAAAATAAAAGATAATGCAACATCTCTGAAATCATGGAGGGTATGTGTCTCAATGTCTGAGTCTGAAGTATTTGGAGTATTGTTACTGGTGTGAGATCTCAATGTATTGATGGTCTGTGTCCTGTGGTTTTAGTATGAGGTGTTTGCAGTCTGTGTTCAGGGTTTAAAATACCTGAACTGTTTGAGGATCTGTGACCCAAAGTTTGGATGTGGGGTATTTTGTGGGTCTTTGTTTAGAATGTGAGATCTCTGACCTTTTTGAGGGTCTGTGTCCCAACTATTCAGTCTGAGATGTTTGGAAGTCCATGTTCTTGGTCTGAGGTCTATGAACTTTTTATTGTTTTGAGTCTGAAATATTTCAGGTTCTTTATTCAGCATATAAAGTTTCCAAACTCTCTGAGGGTGTTTGTCCTCAAGAATGAGTGATGTATTTGGGGTCTGAGTTCAGGGTTTGTGGATCCTAAATGTTTTGGTGATCTTTGTTCCAAGGCTTGAATTTGAGGTATTTGTAGGGTTCTTATTCAAGATGTGAAATCTCTGAAATCTTTGAGAGTCTATTTTTCTAAGTTTATGTCTGAGGTAATCTGTGGTCTGTGTTTAGTGTGCAAGGTTTCTGAAATTTTCAGAGTCTATTTCAAAGTCTAGTCTGAGGAATTTTGGTGTCCATATTCAGAGTGTGAGGTCTCTAAACTCTTTGAGGGCATGTGTACTAAAATTTGGGACTTACATATTCATGCTACTCTGGTCCAGGTATGAATCCTTGAACTCCTCAGTGTGCTTTTCAAGATTTGAGTCTGAGGTGTTTGAGAGGTCTATGGTAAAGGTTTGATGTTCTGAAAATGTTTGAGGGTCTGTTTTCCAAGAGTTGAATGTTGGGTTTTTGTGGTCTGTGTTCAGGGTGTGAGGTCCCAGAACTTTTGATGTCTGTGTACCAAGTTTTAAGTCTTAAGTATTTAGTGTGCTCTGGTTAGGGTGTGAATTCTCTGATCCCAATGGAATTCTATGCCTCAAGGTTTAAATTTGAGCCAATTGGGGGTCCCTGACCAAGGTATGAAGTCTGAACTTTTAGAGGATCTGTTTCCCCAAGGATTGAGACTGAAGTATTTGGTGAGTCCATATTCAGAATATGAAGTCTATGAAACCACCCAGGAGTCTGTGTTCCAGTGTTTGAATATATAGTGTTTGGAAGTCCATGTTCAAGGTGTCAGTCCTCTGAACTTTTAGAGGTTCTAGGTCCAAAGTCGGGTTTGAGTTATTTGGGGCCTGAGTTCTGAATGTGAGGTCTTTGAACTCTTTCATTATCTTTTTTTTTCAATTTTTAATCTGAATTTTTGGGATCTGTGTTCAAAGTCTGAGGTCTCTGAACTCTTTGAGGGTGTGTATACTAAAGTCTGAGTCTGAGGTATTTGGGGGTTGTTTTTCAGAATTTTACTCTGAGATAATTAGGTATTTGTGTTCAGTATGTGAGGTCTGTAAATTCGTTGAAGGTCTGTGTCCTCAAGTTTGAGTGTTAGGTAGATGGAAGCCTGCCTTCTTGGCATGAGGTCTGAACTATTTAAGTGTAGGCCCCAAGGTTTGAATATTGTGTATTTGGAGTTCTATTTTCAGGGCATGATATCTCTGAACTCTTTTATGATTTGTCCTAATGTTTAAGGTGAGGTATTAGTGCATTTTTGTTGAGGATGTGAGGTCTTTGAACTCTTTGAAGTCCTGTGTCTAGTAAAGGTCTATAAAATTAGAACAAATCTAAAGAAGACCAAATAATCTCTTGAGGGCTGTTCTATCTGTCTCACATATTTCTCTCTTGAATTATGAAAAACACCTGCCAAAAATAGGAAGTCATACCCACTGGAGCAGCATAGATCCACTCTGAAGCACCAAATGCCACCCCATGGTGCAGTCTTAGGGTTCAGTCCATGTGACAGATTTTTCTGAGACCTTAAACTACTACTTAACACTGGAATCTCTGACATTCTGGGGAGGTTAACTCGGGATCAGGTCCCAGACAACCAAGAAACCATCTGAACTCTTTTCCTTAGCAGATTGTGGACTAATGATTCCTGAGGGCACATCCCAAACTGAATCACTTGAAAAAGCACACTTAATACCTTAGCTGAAGCCCAAATCTAATGTTACATGGGACTGTCAAATGAATGCTGAGTCTGGTCCTGATACCCCAAGTGCTTGGCATGCAGGGGAAAAGAGCTCTTATGTACCACTATTACATCTTATGTGACCTTGCATAAGATAATTCATGCCCCTGAGCCTCAATGTCTTTTGTATCTATAAAACAGGCACTGTCATAAACTATCAGAGAGGTTTATTGAGAAAGTGTGGAGATGACTTATTCACACAAATAGAGGTCCTTAGGACAGTGCCTGGGCCAGAGCAAGGCAGTGTTAATATCACTATTATGAATAAATTACTATAACCCATGCCACTAGGCACTACTGTACCCCTGGCGGCCATGAACATGTGGCAATCACTTGGTCAGCAGTTTGCAAGCTGATATTTCCTCTGGTGGCACTCATCTCCTGAAGCATCACATCAAACTTGACCATGTAACAACCGGTCACATCCAAGATTAGCTGTCATCATTTTAGCAGTAACTCCCATAGTCAGGACACTGTGTATATATTGTTTCTAATTATCACAATAGTAAAATAAGGTAGGGATGTGAGTTTCATGTAGAGATTTGAAATGTGAGCTCAGAGAGGCTAATAAGTAACTTGCTCCAGGTTACATAGCCCATAAAGGACAGCTATAAGTAGGAGTGCTGCATCAGAACACTAGCATATCCATAGTAGGTGCCATCTCAGGAGGGATCACAGGAGAGGATCCAGGAATAAGTTCGTACATTTCAGCTAGTGTGTGGAACCCCATCTTCAGAGATAACCAAGAGTGGATGAATTGACACAAGTGAGAAAAAATACAGTGTCAATAGAACTTAGGGCACTTATTTTTCTTTTGCTTCTTTCAAGATTTTTTTCTTTGGCTTTGGCTGTTAAAATGTTTACTATGACAGGTATTGACATGGAATTCTTTGTGTTTATCCTACTTGCAGTTTGTTGAGTTTTTTTGATATGTAGATTCTCTCAACACCATTTGTTGAAGAGGCCATTTTTTACTCCATTTTCTGTTACTGCTCCCTTTGTCAAATATTAATTGCCCATAGAGACTTGGGTTCATTTCTGGGCTCTCTGTTCTGCTCCATTGGTCTATGTGCCTGTTTTTATGCTAGTACCAGGCTGTTTTGATTACAGTGGCCTTGTAATACAGTATGGTATCAAGTATTGTGATCCCTCCTACTTTGTTCTTCTTTCTCAAAATTGCGGCTGCTATTAGGGGTCGTTTATGGTTCCATATAAAATTTTGAAGTGTTTGTTCTATGTCTGTGAAATATGCCATTGCTACTTTAATAGGGATTGCATTGAATCTGTAAATTGCTTTGGGTAGTATGGATATTTTGATGATGTTAATCCTTTCGATCCACAAACACGGTATATATTTCCATTTGTTTGTGTCTTCCTTGATTTCTTTCTTCAGTGTTATATAGTTTTCTGAATACAGGTCTTTTACCTCTTTGGTTAGGTTTATTCCTAGTCATTTTATTTTTCTTCTTGCTATATCAAATGGGATTTTTTCTTGATTTCTGCTTCTGCTCTTTCATCATCGGTATACAAAAGTGCTTTGATTTCTGGATATTGACTTTGTATCCCACTGTTTTGCCAAATTCATTTATTAGTTCGAGCAGTGTTTGGGTAGAGGCTATAGGATTTTCCATGTACACTATCATGTCATCTGCAAACAATGCCAGTTTTGTTTCCTCCTTTCCAATTTGGATGCCTTTTATTTCCTTTCCTTGTCTGATCACTGGCTAAACCTTCCAATACTATACTGAATAGAAGTGGTGAAAGTGGACAACCTTGTGTTGTTCCTGATCTTAGGTGAAAAGCTGTTAGTTTTTGCCCATCGAATATGATGTTGGCTGTAGGCCTTTCATATATGGCCTTTATTATGTTGAGGAATGCTCCCTCTATTCTCACTTTGCTGAGTGTTTTTATCATAAGTGAGTGCTGTACCTTATTAAGTGCTTTTTCTGCATCTATTGATATGATCATGTGATTTTTGGCTTTGCTTTTGTTTATGTGATGTATTACATTTACTGATTTGCAAATATTGAACCATCCTTGCACCCCTGGGATGAATCCCATTTGGTCATGGTGTATGATCTTCTTAATGTATTGTTGGATGCAGTTTGCCAATATTTTGTTGAGGATTTTAGCATCTATGTTCATCAGCGATATTGGCCTGAAGTTTTCTTTCTTTGTTGTGTCTCTATCTGGTTTTGAAATTAGGTTGATGCGGGCTTCATAAAAAGAGTTTGGGAGTCTTCCATCATTTTGGATTTCTTGGAATAGTCTGTGAAGGATAGGGGTTAGCTCTTCCTTAAATGCTTTGTAGAATTCTCCTGTGAAACTGTCTGGTCTAGGGCTTTTGTGTGATGGGAGTTTTTTTTATTACTTCCTCAATTTCATCTGCTGTTATTGGTCTGTTCAGGCTTTCTACTTCTTCTTCATTGAGTTTTGGAAGATTATATTTTTCTAGAAATTTTTCCATTTCACCTAGGTTTTCAAATTTCTTGGCATACAGCTCTTCATAGTACTTTCTTACAATCCTTTGTATTTCTGCGGTGTCAGTTGTAATCACTCCTCTTTCATTTCTCATTGTTTTATTTGGGCCTTCTCTCTTTTTTCTTGATGAGCCTACTTAAAGGCTTGTCAATTGTGTTTATCTTTTCAAAAAACCAGCTCCTGGATTCATTGTTCCTTAGAATTGTGCTTTTAGTCTCTATGTCATTTAGTTCTGCTCTGATCAAGATTATTTCCTTCCTTCTACTTGCTCTGGGCTGTCTTTGTTGTCTTTGTCTTTGTCTTTGTCTTTGTTGTTGTTCCTCAAGTTCTTGTAGGTGTTAGTTTAGGCTGTTCGTTTGAAATGTTTCTATCTTTATTAGGTAGGCCTGCATTGCTATGAACTTCCCTCTCAGGACTGCCTTCACTGTGTCCCATAAGTTTTGGGTTGTTGTAAGTTCATTTTCATTTGTTTCCAGAAAGTTTTTGATTTCTTCCCTAATTTCATTCTTGACCCATTTGTTGTTTAATAGCATGCTATTCAATCTCCATGATTTTGAATGATTTGGGTTTTTTTTCCTGGGGCTTGTTTTCTAATTTCAGTCCCTTGTGGTCAGAGAAAATGCTAGGTATGATTTCAATTTTCTTGAATTTGCTGAGGCTCCTTTTGTGTCCTATCATGTGGTCTATGAAAATATTCCATGTGCATTTGAAAAGCATGTGTATTTAGCTTCTTTGGGATGAAGGGCTCTATATATATCAGTTAAGTCCATTTCATCTAGGGCGTTGTTCAATGCCACAATATCTTTGTTGATCTTTTGTTTGGAAGATCTGTCCATTTTTGACAGTGGAGTGTTAAAATCCCCTACTATAATTGTGTTGCAGCCAATATTTTTCTTGAAGTCCTCTAAGATTTTCTTTTCTTTTCTTTTTTTTAAAAGATTTTTATTTATTTATTTATCTTTAGAGGGGAAGGAGAGAGGGAGAGAAACATCAATGTATGGTTGCCTTTTGTGCGTCCCCTGCTGGTAGTTAGACTGCAAGGAATCGGCCTGCAACCCAGGCATGTGCCCTGACTGGGAATCGAACCGCAATCGTCTGGTTCACAGGCCCGCGCTCAATCCACTGAGCTACTCCAGCCAGGGTCTCTAAGATTTTCTTTATATATTTGGGTGCTCCTATGTTGGGTGGATATACATTTACAATGTTAATGTCTTCTTGGTGGATTCTTCCCTTGAGTATTATGAAGTGACTTTCTGAGCCTCTCTTTATGGCTCTTTTTTTGAAGTTTATTTTGTCTGATATGAGTATTGCTACCCTGGCTTTTTTTCTTGACCATTTGCTTGGAAAATTTTGTTTACAGACCTTCACTTTTAGTTTGTGTATGTCTTTTGTCCTGAGGTGGGTCTCTTGTAGTCAGCATATGTGTGGGTCATGATTTCTTATCCATTCAGCTATTCTATGTCTTTTGATTGGAGCATTTAATCCATTTGTGTTTAAGGTTATTATTGATAGGTACTTATTCATTGCCATTTTTGTACCTGTGTTCCTCTCTGTCTCTCACTTTTCCTTTCTTAAAGCAGTCCTTTCAGCATGTCTTGCTGAGCTGGTTTGGTGGAGGTGTATTTTTTTAGACGTCTTTTGTCTTGGAAGCTCTTTATTTGTCCTTCTATCTTGATTGAGACCCTTGGTGGGTAAAGTAGCCTTGGTTGGAGGCCTCTGGTTCTCATTACTTGGAGTATTTTTTGCCATTCTCTTCTTTCTTGGAGTGTTTCCATTGAGAAGTCAGCAGCTAACGTTATTGGGGCTCTCTTGTATATTACTTCATTTTTCTCTTTTGCTTCCTTTAAGATTCTCTCTTTTTCTTAGAATTTTGCCATTTTAATGATGATATGTCTTGAAGTGGGCCTCCTTGCATTCCTCTTGATTGGGACTCTGTTTTCTGGATTTGTGTGACTTTTTCTTTCATCAAATTAGGTAAATTTTTCATCATTACTTTTTCAAATAGGTTTTATATCTCTTGCTCTTCTCCTTCTCCTTCTGGTATCCCTATTATTTGAATATTATTACATTTTACATTGTCTTGCATTTCTCTTAATCCCTTTTCATTCTTTCTGAACCTCTTTTCCTGTTCTTCCTCTTTCTGGGTGTTTTTTTGTACTTTGCCCTCCAACTCATTGATCTGATCTTCTGCTTCATCAATCCTGCTTTTGATTCCTTCGACTGTGTTCTTCATTTTGGAAATTATATTCTCCATTTTTTCTGAGGCCTTGTTGATAGTTTCTATTTCCTTTTTCATGTTGATATAGTTTGCAATGAGTTTATTGTAGTTCCGCTGTAGTTTCTGGTAGCTCATTGTGAGCTCTTTGAACTTCCTGATAACCATTGCTTTGAACTCAATATCTGATAGTTGACTTGCCTCTGTTTCATCTAGCATTCCTTCTGAGTCTTCCTCCTTTCCTTTCATTGGGGGATTGTTTCTTGGTGTTCCCATTGTTTGTGAGACTCTTCTTGTTAGCTTCAGTTTCTTAAATTGATTTTTCTACGCCCCCTGGGTTTATGGTGTGAACTGCTGTGGTAGAATACCTGTGAGATTTAGTGGTGTGGTCTCCTTGATCTCAGATCACTGGTCTTGAGCCATCCTTTAAGTTGGCTTTGTGTTTGTCTTTGGGTTTTGATCATTTTTGGTCTTTCTTTGTTGGGTCCTTCCCACCAGCTGGTTAACTGATGGTCAGTCTATCCACCACCTATTGTAGTTTGTTGTGCTGGTGAGGGCAGGTTGTGTTGAAGCTAGTTGTTCCATGTGTACAATGTTTTGAAGATTCTCTCTTACTTTTATTCAGTTGTTTGTCCTGGGTAATTTCTCCACTATTTTTTTTGCTTTCATTCTTTTTTTAAAAATATATTTTATTGATTATACCATTACAGTTGTTCTATTCTCCCTCTTCATTCCCCTCCACCCACACACTCCCTCCCCCACCATTCTCCCCCCTTAGTTTATAACCACGTGTCTCAAGTTCTTTAGATTCTATATTTCCCCCACTATTCTCGCCCTCCCCCCTATCTATTTTCTACCTACCATCTATGCTGTTTTCTGTGCCTTCTCCCCCCTTCTCCTCCTCCCACCCCCCTGTTTCTAACCCTCCATGTGTTCTTCATTTCTATGGTTCCACTCCTGATCTAGCTGTCCTCTTGGTTTGCTTTTGTTTTAGGTGTGGTTGTTAATAACTGTGTGTTTGCTGTCCTTTCACTGTTCATATTTTTCATCTTCTTTTTCTTAGATAAGTCCCTTTAGCATTTCATATAATAAGGGCTTGGTGATGATGAACTCCTTGAACTTGACCTTATCTGAGAAGCACTTTATCTGTCCTTCCATTCTAAAAGAAAGTTTTGCTGGGTAAAGCAATCTTGGTTGTAGGTCTTTGGATTTCATGACTTGGAATACTTCTTTCCAGCCCCTTCTTGCCTGTAAGGTGTCTTTTGAGAAATCCGCTGACAGTCTGATGGGAACTCCTTTGTAGGTGACTGTCCCCTTATCTCTTGCTGCTTCTAGGATTCTCTCCTTCATTTTAATCTTGGCTAATGTAATTATGATGTGCCTTGGTGTGTTCCTTCTTGGGTCCAACTTCTTTGGCACTGTCTGGGCTTCCTGGATTTCCTGGAAGTCTATTACCTTTGCCAGATTGGGGAAGTTCTCCTTTATTATTTGTTCAAATAAGTTTTCCACTCGTGGCTGTGTCTTTCCCCCTTCTGGTACCCCTATAATCCGGATGTTGGAACGTTTCAAGATGTCCTGGAGGTTCCTAAGCCTCTCCTCATTTTTTTGAATTCTCATTTCTTCATTCCTCTCTGGTGGGATGTTTCGTTCTTCCTTCTGGTCCATTCCATTGATTTGAGTCCCAGTTTCCTTTCCATCGCTATTGGTTTCCTAGACATCTCCCTTCATTTCCATTAGTTTAGCCTTCATGTGCTCCTCTAATTTGTGACTATAATCAACCAGTTCTGTGAGCATCCTGATAAATAGTGTCTTGAACTGTGTGTCTGAGAGGCTGGCAATTTCTCGGTCGCTTAGAGTTATTGGCTCTGGGACTTTGAGTTCTTCTTGCGTCATCTTTTGGGCTATTTGTGCCTGTTCCGTAGCAGGATCAGAGCCCCAAAGTGTTCACTAGAGCAGGGCAACTAAGTCGCTGGGTTGTGACATTGTATGTGGGGGCAGGGTCAAAGAGAGACAATGGCTTCCCTCTGCAGCCTGCCGCCACGGCCCCCACGGGCACCGCAGCCACCAGCGTCACCAGGCCCACGCGTTTTGTTCCACTGCATGCGAGTGTGCCACCGCCGTCAGCCCTCCACCACTGGGTCCTCCCCCTGTGGCCTGCGTGGTCCGTCTCACTGTGTGCAAATGTGCCACCACGGTCAGTCTGCCCCACACCCCATTGGTTCCGGGCTGCCTCTGTGCCTAGGTCGGGGGATCTGTCCTGCCCGACCCAGTTCCGCTGCTGACTCTGCCTCTCTTTTCGTCCCGTTGAACGGTTTGTAGTTGTCGGACTTCCGTATAATTCCGTTTTCTGGTCTTTGGGTGTGTCCTAGTTCTCCAAACATTTGTTGTATTCAAACTTGGTTGTGGGAGAAGGCACAGTGTTTCCACCTATGACTCCATCTTGGCGGAAGTCCCCATTTCTCCACTATTTAATTGTATTTCCAGATAGGTCCTGGATTGAGGTTTGTGTGGTTTCCACTCCCTCCTTCACCTTCTTCTGTTATTTGTTGGTGGTTTCTTTGTTGTTGGGTTTCCTCTTCCAGAGGGTGTTCTGGTGTTCACTGCTTTCACTTACTCTTCTGGTTTTTCAGTGGCTGCTACAATTTCTGGTCTCTTATTTTCATATATGCTGGGGTACTGTTGGCTGTTTGCTCTGTTCCTCAGTAGACCAGCCAGGTTTTTCTCCTGTTTGTAGGGGGAAGTGGAATCTGCTGTTTTCTACTCTGTTGCCATCTTCCAACTCTGGGACATATTTATAATAGCTGCTTTGAAGTCTTTGCAAAATCCCACACCTGGGTCTCCTCAAGGTGGTTTCTGCTGCCTTTAAAAAAAACTGTAGAAGAATCAGAGGGAGTCTGGGAAAGAGAATCTTGGCATTTCACATACAATACTGGTGACATCTTTGGTCTCACCAAATCTTGTAAGGTCAGGTATCCACAGACATAGGAAAGTGTTCAGACCTTTCTTATGGGATCTTGTTTTTGGGGAGCAGAAGGGGGTAGGTACAGGTGCTCATGGAGCAGATGTCAGAGTCCCCATGTTAGATCACTAGAGGCAGGATTCAGAAGATGGTGGCCAAGTAGGTGAAAGCTGAGCCCACTTGCTTGTGCCCCCAGCATGAGTTTTTGGCTGATGTTCCAACATGTGACCTCAGCAATCAATAGAATATCAGTTGATATGAATTTTTGAAGCTAAGGAGTACAGAGGATGATTTGTACCATCTGGTAAGAAATTTTATAAGTTGAAGGGGAAATGCTTTGTTCTAGACACCTGCAAGCAGAGTAGAGAACTGACAGAAAATGCTCCGTCAGTGGAGCATTAGTGGCTCCCTCCCCTCCAAGAGTGGGACCCTGGTCCCACAGAGGGAAACTACCAACCCTAGTTGGGAGAGACTTGGAAGGGTATACAAAGTCTGGGAGACTTAGGCTGCATACACACAGTGAGCAGCATATCCATAGCTGCAGTGCCAGCTGGGGGAGTTCTAGAGAGAACCTCTATCTCTTAAAACTGTTGGAGGCACTGGCAGGCCATGGACAGACCTGACTGAGAGAGACTTTGTAATTTTGGGGGAGGTGGAGTACTTGGAGAACTTGCCCAAGGCTTGGTGCTGCAATGGGTGGGGGGAGAACATAGAGACTCTTAAAAGAGGAACTGAGGTAAGACTTGGCAGGGATCCTGTACATGAACAATGGCTCTGCCAACAAAGAAACCAGAGTATAAGCACTGTTCAGTCCCATTGAGTCTAACTGTGCAGGAAGAACAGAAAGTGTCACACTGAAGGGACTATGGGTCTTGAACCAGCATAGCTGATGAGGAAGGGACTGTGCAGAGTGGAAAGTTTAGGCCTGAGTCTCCTGTGAGAGCAACAGGTTGGGAGCTGGATGGCCAGAAGCTAACTGACTGAGATTTGTGCCAGCTAGGCCAGTCCCGTCACAGTAAGGTGTGCCCAACACCCAACCCGTGGGATTTCAGACTATGCATATCGGTGAGGTCAGGCTCAGGAGCTCCCTGCTAAGCATATCCACAGGAGAAAGAAGGAGAAGCTCTGAAAGGGCCATTTCTGAACTTCTATCAGACACTATGAGCTACATTGGTTCCCTGGGCCCTGATCCACTGAAACCAGCAGGGCAGAGAGATTAGAGACAGGGGTGTTCAGGGCTTCACTCAGCCTCAGCTTTTATAGAGAGCTGCATCAACATTAAGTAGGCTAGAGCTACCCCTTTTACACATGTTGGCCCCTCACGGAAAACAGTCAGCTAATTAACCAGAAACCATATATTATTGGAAATAATCTTGGACAGACCAAGACCTGTGGTGGAGAAGGTGGGAAAACATTCCCATTATCTTCCCTAAACTCTGAACACCCGCTGAGTGACCCAGGGATTCCACTCTCATTGCACCAGAGGCCCACTTTGGAGGTAGGTGGAGGTGGTACTGACAGTACTCTCAGACATTAGATGAATCACTCCTGGGCCTTATGCTGATGGAAAGCTGGAAGGGCAGATCAATGGGGACCAGCCAAGCCTGAAGGAGACAGCCACAGATTGCAGATTGCTTGCACTCTCCAACAGGCTTCCTAGGGCTTGACTAGGATACCTTCTGACATCCCCGGGGGTGGACCCAGAAAGAGAAGACAGTGGGAAACACTGGATTCTGCTGAGATGAATTCCACCATGGTCTTCTTCATTATTTGTGTAATTTTTCTCCTGCATAGCTTGTTAAAAAAGATTTATTATATTTATTTTTAGAGAGAGGGGAAGGGAAGGAGAAAGAGAGGAAAAGAAACTTCAATATGTGATTATTTCTTATGTGCTCCCAACCAGGGACCCTGCCCACAACCCAGGTATAAGCCCTAGACCAGGAAACTAACTGGTGGCCCTCTGGCTTGCAGGCCCCTGCCCAATCCACTGAGCCACACCAGCCAGGGCTCCTGCATAGCTTAACAACTTTCTTTTCTTTTTCTTCAAGTTTGTTTGTATTATTTCATTATTTTAAATTTTAGTTTACTTTAAATCTCATATTTTACTCCTTCTTTCTCTTACTCCATTTTGCCTTTTTCCTTTGTCTTCTTATTTTTAAAAGATTTTATTTATCTATTTTTGGAGAGGTGAGGGGAGGGAGAAAGAGGAGAGAAACATTAATGTGTGGTTTCCTTTCACATGCCCCCCAAGAAGGACTCTGCCTACAACATAAGCATGTGCCCTAGACTGGGAATCAAACTGGTGATCCAACATAAGCATGTGCCCTAGACTGGGAATCAAACTGGTGATCCTTTGTCTTGCAGGCCAGTGCTCAATCCATTGAGCCACACCAGCCAGGTCCCTCTTTTTATTTTTGTTTTAAATTTTATTTTTCCCTTTCAATGGCTTGTTTGTATTCTGCACTCTTAATATTTCTCCTCCATCCAGCCTCTAAAACAAAACATTTTTCTTGCCATTAGTCATCTCACATTCTTTTTCCTTTTCTTATAATATTCTTATTCTCTTTCCACCTTTATTAATTTTTGCTTGTTGGTTGTTGATATAGTGGTGGTTGTTTCATTTCTTTAATTTTATTCCTAAATGTTTACTATTTTTGTTTTTTTAAATTTTATTTATTTTGAAATTAATGTTCAGCTATAGTTGTCCCTATTTTCTTCCCACCACTCTCCCCCTCCCTCACCTGCTACACTCAATCCTAACCCCTTGTTGTCTTTGTTCATGGGTCCTATATACTTGTTCCTTGATGACCCTTCCCCTTCTTTCCCCCCATTATCCCCACCCAACTCTGGTTACTGTCAGTTTTTTTCTTTATTTCAATGTCTCTGGTCATATTTTTCTTGCTTGTTTGTTTTGTTGACTAGGTTCCACTTATAGGTGAAATCACATGGTATTTGTCTTTCACCATCTGGCTTATTTCACTTAGCACAATACTCTCCAATTCCATCTATGCTGTCATAAAGGTTAAGAGGTCCTTCTTTCTTTCTGCTGCATAGTATTCCATTGTGTAAATGTACCACTGTTTTCTGATCCACTCATTTACTAATGGGCACTTAGGCTGTTTCCAGCAGTTGGCTATTGTAAATTGTGCTGGTATGAATGTTGGGGTGCATAGGTTCTTTTGAATTGGTGTTTCAGGGTTCTTAGGGTATAACACCAGCAGTGAAATTGCCAGGTCAAAAGGCAACCTCATTTTTAGTTTTCTGACTCTATGCCCTCTGCATGTCCTTGGAGAAGTGTCTGTTCAGGTCCTTTGCCCACGGGAATGTGTTATACTGAAAAAGCAAAAACTACAAGTGTTCCCCTTAAAATCAGGAACAAGACAAGTGTGTTGACTTTCACCACTCTTATTTAGCATGGTACTAGAAGTCCTAGCCACAGTGATCAGACAAGAAAAAGAAGTAAAAGGCACCCAAATTGGGAAGGAGGAAGTAAAATTGTCATTATTGCAGATAACATGATGGTGGACATAGAAAACCCTAGTCTCCACCAAAAAACTACCCAACCTAAGTAAATTTGGCAAAATAGTGGGATACAAAGTCAATATTCAGAAATCAATGGCATTTTTGTTCACCAACAATGAACTATCAGAAAGAGAAACTAGGAGACTTCCAGCCAAGATGGAGGCATAGATGGAAACACTGTACCTCCTTGCACAACCAAGTTTAAAGACAACAAAGATTTAGTAACAAAAATGCAACCAAAACAGACAGAAAATTGAACTGTACCAAAGTCCGACAACAACAAGCCATTCAGCCAGACCAATAGACCAGGCAAAGGAATGGGCAGTGAGACAGACTGTGTAAACCAGGGCCCCAGAACTGAGAATTAAAGCCTAAAAGCACCAACTGGAAAAACTTTCGGGGGTCAAGGTGCTGGGAGAGGCTCCCAGGCTCACAGAGATTTCTTTGGAGAGATCCACAGGGTCCTGGATGGTGCACAAGCCCACGCACCCAGGGAACCAGCACCAGAAGGGCCCAATTTGCTTCTGGGAAGTGGCAGAGGGGACTGAAATCCAAGAGAGAGTGTAAAAAAATGCCATTGCCCCTCTCTGACCACGGCCCCATATACAGCATCACAGCCCAGCAACCTGGGTTGCCCCACCCTGGTGAACACCTAGGGCTCCGCGCCTCGTACATAACAGACCAAAACATTATGGCTCAAGAAGAAGAACAGCTTAAAGCCCCAGAGCTAATACTTCTGAGCAACCAAGAGATAGCCAACCTATCAGATGCACAGTTCAAAATACTGGTGACCAGGATGCTCACAGAACTGGTTAATTTTAGTCACAAGTTGGATTAAAAAATGAAGGCTACACTAAGTGAAATGAAGAGAAATGCACAGGAAACCAATAGTGATGTGAAGAAAACTTGGGACTCAAATCAATGGAGTGGACCAGAAGGAAGGAAAAAAATGTCCAAATGGAAAAGAAAGAAGAAACAATAATTCAAAAAAAATAAGGAGAGGCTTAGGAACCTCCAGGACATCTTGAAACATTCCAACATCTGAATTAGAGGTACCAGAAGGGGAAGAGAAAGAGCAACAACTGGAAAACTTATTTGAACAAATAATAAAGGAGAACTTCCCCAATCTGGCAAAGGTAATAGACTTCCAGGAAGTCCAGGAAGCTCAGAGAGTCCCAAAGAAGTTGGACCCAAGAAGGATCACACCAAGGCACATCATAATTACATTAGTCAAGATGAAAATGAAGGAGAGAATCCTAGAAGCAGCAAGAGATAAGGGGACAGTCACCTACAAAGGAGTTCCCATCAGACTGTCAGAGGATTTCTCAAAAGACACCTTCCAGGCAAGAAGGGGCTGGAAAGAAGTATTCCAAGTCATGAAATCCAAAGACCTACATCCAAGATTTCTCTATCCAGTAAAGCTTTCATTTAGAATGGAAGGGCAGATAAAGTGCTTCTCAGATAAAGTCAAATTCAAGGAGTTCATCATCACCAAGCCCTTATTACATGAAATGTTATAGGGAATTATCTGAGAAAGAGAAGATAAAAAAAAGAATGAACAGTGAAAGGACAGCAAACTCACAGTTATTAACAACCACACCTAAAACAAAAGCAAACTAAGAGGACAGCTAAATCAGGAGCAGAACCATAGAAATGGAGATCACATGGAGGGTTAGCAACAGGGGAGTGGGAGGAGGAGAAGGGAGGAGAAGGTACAGAGAATAAGTAACATATGTGGTAGGTAGAAAATAGACAGTAGGGAGGGCAAGAATAATATGGAAATATAGATTCTAAAGAACTTGTGACACATGGACATAAACTAAAGTGGGGGAATGGTGGGGGAGGGGTGTTCAGGGTGGAGGGGAATGAAGGGGGGGACATGGGAGAACTGTAGTGGCATAATCAATAAAATATATTAAAAAAGAAAGAGAAACTAGGAAAAATCCGTTTACTATAGCAAGAAGAAAAATAAAGTACCTCGCAATAAATTTAAACAAGGTGGTAAAAGACCTGTACTCAGAAAACCACCCAACACTGAAGAAAGAAATTAAGCAAGATACATATAAAAGGAAGCATATGCTGTGTTCACAGACTGCGAGACTTAACATCATTAAAATACCCGTACTACCCAAAGTAATCTATAGATTCAATGCAATTCCTACTAAAATACTAATGGCATATTTTACAGATATAGAACAAATATTTCAAAAACTTATATGAAACCTAAAAAGACTCCATGTAGTGCCAGCAATCTTGAGAAAGAGGAACAAAGTTGGAGGGAATCACAATGCCTGATATCAAACGATACCACAGTGCCACTGTGATCAAAACAGCCCGGTACTGGCATAAGAACAGACACATAGATCAATAAAACAGTATAGAGAGCACAGAAATAAGCCAGTATCTCTATGGCCAATAAATATTTGACAAAGGGGCAGGAGCATAAAATGGAGTAAAAAAAAACCCTCTTCAATAAATGGTATTGGGAGAACTGGACTGGTACATACAAAAAAAAATAAAGATAAACACTGACTTATACCATACACAAGAATTAACTCAAAATGGATAAAAGACTTAAATGTAAGTCATGAAACCATAAAAATCTTAGAGGGGAACATAGATGGTAAAATTTCAGATATCCCACGTAGCAATATTTTTGCTGACATATCTCCTAGGGCAAGGGTAATAAATGAAAAAATAAACAGTTGGGACCACATCAAATTAAAAATCTCCTGCATGGTTTTGATAAATTGGGATGAAAACTCAATTCCAGAAGTTGCAAAAGCAGTAAGGCATTGAATTCCCATGTGCCTACTGAAAATCCACTTGCAGCTCCAGATCCTACCAGACCAATGAAGTGCTCACTACCAGTGTTGCTCACAGAGAGCCACCAGTTGCCACCCTGGTCATAGAGTGCTCAGCCAGGAAGTACACTCACAGTGCTTGTATTAGATTTCCACATGGCAAAAAAACCAATGCACGTGACTAGGATGAAGTACAGGACCACTATGGCAATGTCTGCTGTATTCAGTACAGTCCTCTTTTTAGTCATTTTGTGAGTAAAGGTGTCCAATGACAGAAGTGTCCAACATTTTATTTACTCATTAGTAACCCAGTCAAGTCTATACATCCTATGTGAGTTGGAATACACAGAGCAACAGAGTGGGTCAAAGTCTTTGTCCTTTGGTTTGCTGTCTTGATGGTGGTAGTTGTGATAAACTTTGAAGGAGACAGTTTAAATTTTCATCTGCTTCTTAATTGGAATTGAGAACTTACCTTGTGCTCTTAATCCACTCTCCACAAGACCATCAGAATTGACTCAGGTGCTGGAGGAGAAATTCTGAGTTGCAGCTAAGTCTAGTGAAGCCTACTGTACCAACACTGCTGCATGGCTTTTAGAATTCAAGCCAGCTTATAGTGGGACATGCCCCAACATATGGCGTGCATCTCTGGACCACCCTGGCTCCCAGATGCTGAGAGGCACTGACCACGGAGACCAGCCGAGGTGCTATGCCAGAAGGTTGCCAAGCAGTAAAAGCCACATTTTAGATTTTTGTTTTGAAATTTTGTTTGATTTATTATTACACAGGCTATTCTGTCCTAAAATCAGTTAATACAGAGTCTTAAGAAAATACCTTGAATTTGTACAGCACTTTAGTCATTTGTGTTCACATATGTTATCCTGATATATTCTCACTATATCCCTATGATATGGTGAGACAAGTAGGTATGAATATTATTTCTCATTTTACATAAGGGAAGGTTGATTCCACCAGAGGTAATTTCAGGGACTTGTCTAGGGTCATGGAGCCCAGGAGTCCCAAAATAAGAATGGATCTGAAGTGTCCCAGCTCCTAGCCTAGTGCTTAGTTCCTTCTGTGGAACTCTAGAATTAGGAAATATTGTGTCAGTATCTTAGATTAGAATAAAATTCTGCAGTACAGATAATTTGCAATCACTGGGAAGGGGAAGAGACATTCAGCTGTTGACTGAACTCTGCAGATAATTTTCAGACTTCTATTTCTTTTCAGTATCCTCCTCTACAAAATTGGTAACTAAGATGTATGACTAGGGCTTCTCTCTAATCTTTACATTTATAATTGCTGACAGTCATTCCAGTTCCACTGCCTAGCTGTATGGGTTCCCACTTTTTGGACTGGCTTGCTTTGTGATGTTGAGTAAGTCACACAATTTACCTCCTTTGACCTTGTATTTCCTATTATGTAAAATAGGGATTTAATACCCCTCTCCCTATTTATACTTCAACAAATCATTGGTTCTAATGTGGATGCCCTAGGATAATACACCTGACCCAAAGGTTGAAAGATCAGGACAAATGGAAGATCCCACTCTAACCCCAGTTCTTACATGGGTTATTCTCCAACTACCAAGGTACAGAGGGATTTTCCCCTCTCTAGCTTTACAGAGGACCTATGTTTAATCTGTTAATTTGGTGCATAGCATTTACAACTTTATGTTGATCACAGCCTTGTTTTTCTTCCCTCATTTGATTACATTAATATATTTGTGTAGTCCATTCTTCTCAAAGTAATGCCTTCTACATTATCTCACACAATTCCTAAAGTAACTCTTGCACATGTACAAGCCAGGTGTCTTCCCTTCCATTTCTCTCTTCAGCTTTTTCACTTCATTAGTACCAGTCCCCTTATGGAGCCTCACTGCAACATCTCCTCCAGAAAACTTGCCTGATTAGAGCCTGAGAGAGAACAGCACTCTATACAGAGGAGGAGACTAAAAAATGCTTGATGCTTGAATGAGTAAATGAGTGAGTGAATGAATGAATGAACTTGTGTGCCGCAGCCCGCTGCAGCAAGCGTGGTCACGAAGTGAGGGACTTAAAAAATGGAGAGGATCATAAGCTCTGCTGGCAAAATGGCGAATTTATTCAAGGAACAGCTGTCTTAA